>NW_024424452.1:5488454-5585432 GCF_017311325.1 Ursus maritimus | reverse complement strand
AACAAGTTATGAAAGTAGTCTGAAATCTGGAAGACTGGGCATGTGACAGAAGGATTTAGATCCCCTGTGCATTATTCCTTAAATCCAGTGGAAAGAAGAAACCAGAAGCCAGAATTTGATTCAGTATAGAAAGTGGCCTTGGGACAGGTCCCTCTGTAAAACCGAAAAGGAGCTGTGACAATCATGCTTCCAACAGAGTCTCCAACAGGATTCTGACGCTGGGGGAAGTGTCCTGACCACCATTCAGCAGTGTCTGCTGCGGGGGAGGAGGCGGGGGGCATGCAAGGAATGTGAGAAGTGGATAAACTCTAGGATGAGCTTAGAAAGGTTTGTTGATTGAATGAGTGTGTCAGATAAGGGTATTGGGCTTCTTCCATTCTAACTCTATGAACCAGGTTTCTCTAGGCTCTGTTAAAAGTGTAGCTATCATTTACACCACTCGTAAACTTGGTCCCGCCTTCAAGGTGTCTACAACATAGTAAGGGACATTATGAAAAAATATATACATATATACATACCTGTAATACAGGACTAAGTGCTAGAGTAAAAGACACACAGGCTACAGGATTTCACGGGAAGAGATGGTTACACTTGAGTCGGGGTGAAGGAGGTGGAGGGGAACCTGAGTGTCGGGGGTGCTCTAACAACCTGATGGTCAGCATTGAGGTAGAAAGGGTGGTGGTTTCCAGTGGAGGGAACGGTTTGGGGTGGGCAGGGGTTGTATTTCAATTTGCCTAGAATTTAGGACTAATGGAGAGGACCATGGGTTTAATGGGGACAGATTAAAATTGAGGCCTTGTTAGTTTGAGTGCTAGGCTACAGATTGTGTTGGTGTGTCTCATTTCTAATCGAAATAAGAATTAGGATTATTAAAACTGAAAGATTTTGAGTTATTAAAAGCTGACTAATATTTTAGGAGCATGGGTTCAAAGACAAAATTAAAAGGTGACTACAGAGCAAATTGAATGTCAAGCCCTTTAGAGCTAAGAACTGGACTCGTAAGAGTCCGGAATAAGTCTGTTCCTGTGACTCTTGAATGCAGTGACGCTGACATCTGTATGACTCAGGCATTCATAACTCAGCCAGGCCTGATGGCCAGCAGCACCCATTTGTGTAACAGTTGAAATTTTTGACATTACTAAGGTCTCTCTCCTCTGCATCTATGCACATGTATGTCATTAAGTATTTTAATCTCTCACTTTTCTACTCAATCCTGTCTAACTTCCCATTTCATATTAATATTTTAAATAACTTATGGGTCCTCTAAGAAGTTTAGAACTGTACTTTCATTTTACAATGAGTATTAAAATACACTTTTAAGAAATTAATACCTTTCTGAAAACCTAATAAACACATTTTCTACCTTTATTATTTTCAAATGTCTGTTTTTACATAATTAAACCTGTGACTATATAAACTATTTTGTGCACCACTTTTTTAAAATTTAGCATTCTACTTCTGTTTCTTTGAATTTACTCACTGGTTTTGATGGCTGCCCACATTTTACTACTTTACATTACCAAGATGGAGGCCCTGTGCTGGGACTCGGAGGGTGAGCATTATGGTAACAGTTTGTTTCTTCTTTGCTCTTGTGAAAAATCGGGGCGCGGGGCGGGGAGTCATTCCATGGTATTCTGAAAAGCACATAAAACCAAATACTCAGTAATTAAGGGAATTACAGTAGTTTTTCTTCACTCATTTAAATCACAATATAAATGAGCATCTACTATCTAGTAGGTATTGTTGTAGACACTAGGGAGAATACATAGAAGTTCCTGCTGTCTGGGAACTTACATTCTAGCGGGTGACAAATGAACAGGTCTAATATGCCGGTAGTATCAAGGTAAGGTGCTGAGTGATGGAGGAAAGGGGTGGGATGGGACCCGTTGAGGGGGAGTGGTCAGGGACATGCTGTAGAGAGGGAGCTCCATAGGCAGATATCTGGGGAGATCATTCCAGTGGAGCCCAGCAAGGGCAAAGTTCCTGAGGCCTTGTGAACTTGGGTCATGGTTTGGAAGCCAGTCTGGTTGAGTTGCAATTTAGGGTGGGAGGGGATGAGTCTGTAAGGTATAGCAGGTGTGAGGGTGGGGCCAGGTCAGGTAGGGCCTTATGGGTCTTGGTAAGAATGTTGCCTTTTAATCTGACTTGGGGGTGGGGAGCCTCTGAATGTTTTGAACTCAAGCGTGACTTGGTTTGACTTATATTTTAAAAGCTTCTTGCTGGCTTCTGTGCAAAGAATAGAGTGTAGGAGGATGGAAACAGGAAGACCGGTTGGGAGGGTGTTATACCAGCACAGGTGAGAAAGAATGGTGGCTTAAACTGTGTTTGAAGATGGAGACAATGGAGTTTGCTATGTGCTGGATGTCAAGTATGGAGAAGGGCGTGTGGTGGGGGGGGAGGGGTGTCAGGGTTTTCTTCTAAATGGGTTTGGGATGCCTATTACACCAAGTGGAAATGTCGAGGCGGCCACTGGAAATGTGAGTCTGGAGTTCATTATGTGAACATGTAGTCCTATATCCCTGTGAACAAGTCGGGCCCTGTTTCGCTTGACCAACGACGTTGATACTTAACACTCCATGCCCTGTGGCTTCCCTCAGTCGGAAACCAACAATTACTGAGGATCACAGCATGTCAGGTGCTCCCCTCCGTCTTCTTGTTTGAGTCTCACCAGGTCCTGTGAGGGGCTGTTTATTTACATGTCCATCTTACAGATGATAACTGTAATGGATAATCATCTTTTTGTGCCTCCCAAGTTCCTTTCCTAAAACATTTTTTAGTTTGTTCCAAAGTTCATGTGCATGGAGCAGGTAGCCATTGACCACCCTGTTTGACTGGGAGTTAGGTCCTGTGTGTGTACCTTGATAGGTGTGGGGGGCGGGGCTTATTTTCATGGGGTGCCTTGGGGAGTCCGTCTCACCAGTTTGGTTTTACTTCCTGCATGACCCAAACACTCTGAGCTGAAATGGCTTCAACGGACCAGGCCAGCCCTCACCCACTGATACTGCCCATCCCCCTAGAGGTAGCCTGTTCCATTTTCAGGCAGCACTAGTAATTAAAAGTGTCCTGGCCGGTGTTGAGTAGACATTCCTTTCCCTGTAATTCACATACACTGGGCATCGTTCCATCCTTGGGCACCCAGTAGAGAAACTAATTCCTCTTCTACATGGTTTCTCATTGCATATTTGAATGAGGTTGCAGAGTAGTTAAGAGCACAGGCTTGGGATCAGACATGAGTTCTAGTCCAGCTCTATTGCCTTTTAGTTCTCATGTGAACTTGGGAAAATCATCTAACCTCTTAATGCCTCAGTTTCCTTCTCTGTACAGTGTAGGTAACAGCAGCACTCCCTTTTGGGGTGTGAAGACTGAATAAGGCCGTCTCTGTAAAGCAGTTAGCACAACACTTGGCTCAAGGGAAGGACTCAGTCAATACCTGCAAGCCGCTGTGTCCTCTGAGGCTCTTAGAGTCGTGTGCTGGTGTTTGTCCTCCTCCCTCTAAGGTAGAAGGTGAGGACAGCATTGGAACTGCAAGAGCTCAGTCTCTTTTCTGTGTTTCAGTTGTTGTGGAATAAGAGACATGATAAAATGATTCTGTATTTTGCGGAATCTACCTCAAATTCACATCGTTATAAAAGCACCCAACATCTACACGGGGTATATGGTTTTAGATCAAAGAAATAAATGGCTTTCCATCTGAGAGTCGGGAGCAGTAGCCTTTTTATTCTGTTTTTAAATTTGTTCAATTAGAATGGTTGCTTAAAGCAAACAACCAAAACCCTTAGTTCTTTTGAAAGAAATTCTTCACTTAATTTTTTTTTTTTTAAAGTAGGCTCCATCACAGGGCCTGAACTCAACAATCCTGAGATCATGACCTGAGACAAAATCAAGAGTTGGACACTTAATCAGCTGAGCCACCCAGGCTCCCCTTCACTTAAAAATTTTTTTTAAAAAGTTTTTATGTATCTGTCAGAGCAAGAGAGTGCGCACAAGCAGGGGGAGGGGCAGGCAGAGGGAGAAGCAGGCTCCCCGCTGAGCAAGGAGCCTGATGTGGGACTTGACCCTGGGATCCTGGGATCGTGACCTGAACAGAAGGCAGATGCTTAACTGTCAGCCACCCAGGCATCCCTATTTAAAATTTTTAAGATGGTTTTACTCAGTAATTCTGAACTGAAACAGTCTTAGTGCCTTCTTTATGTATTGTCCTCTCTTTGTGTTTTGGGGTCCTGTTTCAATTTTTTATTTTATTTTTTTAGTGGGGGAAGAGGGAGAGGTAAAGAAAGAATCTTAAGCAGGGGTTCGATCTCAAAACCCTGAGATCGTGACCCAAGCTGAAATCAAGTTGGACATTTCAGGTGCCCGCATGTTTTGGTATTTTTAAAGAATTTTTAAAAATTTCCGATGTAGCATTTTTTTAGGCTTGCATGAAAATGCCTGTAGTTAATTAGCGATACCATATGGAATAACTAGTTGTCGGCTTCATTCATTATTGATTATACACCTGCTTTCATTTTTGTTAGTGTCAAAATGGTTGTATTTCAGCCTTGATCTACTAATCGATGAAAAAGGAAGATGAATAATTAATGTTAACTCACCTCAATATAATAGCTTGTAGAAAACTTTTAATCTTTTGATGCTGTTTTTTACATTCACATGTAAAGAAAACAATTGCTTGTAATCTGTATATGGATGCAAAATTGATAAATTATTTCTATGTGATATATAATTGATAAGCTTGAATAAATTAATGTCAGCCTTTTAGCTAAAATAAGAGTGGTACATTAAAACCCACCTTGGGAAATATTTTTCCTTCATTGCAAATCCTGTGCTTTACCTTGCCTGTGCTTGTGTACAACAGGTGGGCTAAATTAGTTTAATTGCTAATCAAAAATGAAGTGGGTAATAAACATTTAATTTGCTTCCTGAATCAGTTTATCAATCCTAATGACAGAATTAGCACCTAAGCCCTGAATCTTCCCCTACCTTTACATAATACTCGGTTACAATTTTCAGAGGGGACGTCTCTGCTAGGTCTTACCTTAGGTGTTGACAGGATAGATTTCTGATATTAGACATGCATTTGTTCTCTGCCTCACTGAAAAGACTTGAGTTTAAAATATCTAGAATGTTTTCTTTTAAAAATTTTTTTTTATTTTAAAGATTTTTATTTATTTGAGAGAGAGCACTAGATGGGGGAGAGGCAAAGGAAGAGGGGGAAGCAGACTCCCTGCTGAGCAGGGAGCCTGCCCTGGGTCTTAATCCCAGGACCCTGGGTGGGATCTTGACCTGAGCAGAAGGCAGACGCTTAACCAACTGAGCCACCCAGGTGCCCCTCTAGAATGTTTTCTAATGATAATTCCCACTGAGATTTTAAGTCCTTGTGCAAGGATAACAGTATTATTTTCTTTTTAAAGCATTTTTATATATAAATTAAGAATTCATATGTCATATAGGGTTTATTGGTTTCCATTTATTCTTCCTTCAAACCTTATTATAAGTTAGCCCTTTCTTAAAAAAGAAAAAAAATTGTTTAATGTGGCTGTCTCTAGCTACCTTCGTATTTCACTTTTCTTTTATGCCAAACTTCCAAAGTAAGTGGTTTATACCAACTTCCTCCTTTTCTGCATTATCTTTCCCTTTCTTTCTCACTTTTTACCAGAAATCAGGAAGCTGGGGAAGCTAACACTGAGTGTTAGTGTGCATCTTGCTCTTGGCACCTTTCCCTTGTCAGGACACTTAGTCCTCACAACCTGGGTTGCCAGGTGTCCAGCACTGAACCCACATAGTCTGGTATTGTAGTTTCTTGTTCGGCAGAATGAAAATTTTATAAACAAAAATGTCTCTTATTTTATGTTTTTTTGGGGGTTTCTTTAATGGATTTTTATGGCTCAGGATTCTCTGAGACCAGACCTCGGTGTGTTAGTAAACCTTGGTGATAGGAAACAAAAGCTGCCAGGAATTTGCTCCTGAAGGCTCTAAGGATGGAAACCCACCTGCGCGGGGGCCAGCCCTGCCTGAGAGAGCTTGTTCTTCCAGGGCTTAAGGTCCTGCAGATGGATGCCGAGTGCTCACACCCCAGATGCAGCCGGCGTCTCTACTGCCACACCAGAAGCCTTGCCATCTAAAACCAGTTGTTGTGTAGGGGTGGGGCCGGGGGGTTGGGGAGGGCAAGTCGGGGACCAGGCATTCAGGTTCAACAGAAATCATTCTTCCTGTAGGCATTTCTGTAATGCCTATGTGTAGAGCAATAAATTCAAATGCTACAGATACCACCTTATGGTGGCTCAAACTTTTGCCAGAGTTTTCTTTCCCTGCCCTCACTGTACTTCTTGATATTCTTTTTCACTGCAATTACCTTTCATTCATTTGTTCAATATACTTATTTATCGATCAGACTTTTAAGGACTGTTATGTGCCAGGCAGGCACTGGCATCACAGAGGTGACTGGGAGTCAGAAGATGAAGTTCTTGTCCACGAGTAACTTCCAGAAACATTCAGACACTGCCCGTGTTTTCCTCTGAACAGGGCATTAGTTCCTAATTACTGCTAGTTTCAAATAGCTGTTTTGGTGTTTTGTGTTGTTTTTGATAAATTTATTTTTTTAGAGCAGTTTTAGGTTTATAGAAAATTGAGCAGATCTTACCCGGAGTTCCTACAGATTCCTCTTTCCCCCACTCAGTGAGGAACCAGTATCGATACATTGTTATCAACTAAAGTCCATAGTTTACCTTATGGCTCATTGTTTGTGTTAACATGAGTTTTGACAGATGTTTAATGACATATGTCTACCATGACAGTTTCCCCCCCACACACACCCTCCTTGGCAACCACTGATCTTTTGATCGTCTGTGTAGTTTAGCCTTTTCCAGAATGTCATTTAGTTGGGATTTTATAGTATGAAGTCTTTTCAGACTGGCTTCTTTCACTGAGCAGTATGCATTTAAGCTTGCACCATGTCCTTTTGTGGCTTAATAGCTTGTTTCTTTTTTATCCTGAATAATACTCGGTTGTACACATGCACTATAGTTTATCCATTCATCTTGGTTGCTTCCAAGTTTTGGCACTATGAAAAAGCTGCCATTAACATTCATGTACAGGTTTTTCTGTGAACAAAAGATTTCAAGTCATTTGGGTAAATACCTAGGAGCACAATTACTGGATTGAATGGTAAGACTGTGTACCTTTGTAAGAAACTACCACACCGTCTTGCAAAGTGGCTGTTCCGTTCTGCATTACTACCAGCAATGAACGAGAGTTCCTTTTGCTCCACATTCTCAGCATTCGGAGTTGTCAGTTTTCTGGATTTTAGCCATTCTGATAGGTGTGTAGTGGTGTCTCGTTACTTTGATTTGCAATTTCCTAATGGTGTATGATGCGAAGCATCTTTTCACATGCTTATTTACCATCTGTATATCTTTTTTGGTAAGGTGTCTGTTTAGATCTTTTGTTCATATTTTAATTGAGTTTGTTTTCTTATTTTTTAATGGTTCTTTATGAATATTTTGAATGCAAGTTCTTTATCAGATATATGCGTTGCAAATATTTTCTCCTAGTCTTGCTCGTCTTCTAATTATTTTAAGAGTGTCTTTTACAGACCAGTTTTTAATTTTAGAGAGGGGGGAGGAGGAAAGAGGGAGACAGAATCTTAAGCATGCTCCACACCCAGTGCAGAGCCCAACTCGGGGCTCAGTCTCACAACCCTGAGATCATGGCTTGAGCCGAAATCAAGAGTTAAACTCTTAACCAACTGAGCCACCTAGGCGCCCCACAGACTGGTTTTTAATCTTAATGATGTCCAGCTTACCAATGTTTTCTTTCATGGATCATGCTTTTGATGTTGTATCTAAAAACTTATCACTAAATCAAGGTCATGTAGATTTTCTCTGATCTCAAAGTTTTATAGTTTTTCATTTTGCATTTAAGTCTATGATCAATTTTGAGTTTAATTTTTGTGAAAGGTATAAGGTCAGTGATAGGATCACATTTTTTTTTCTTTAGCTTGTTGATGTGATGAATTGCCTTAATTGACTTTTGAATGTTGAACCAGTCTTGCATACATAGAATAAATCCCACTGGTCATGGTGTATAATTCTTTTCATACATTATTGGAAATAATTTGCTAATACCCTGTTGAGGATTTTCGCATCTCTCTTTATGAGAGATACTGGTTCATAGTTTTCCTTTCTTATTGTATCGTTGTTTTTTTTTTAAAGATTTTATTTATTCATTTGAGAGAGAGCATGAGCTGGGGAGGGGGAGAAGGAGAGGGACAAGGAGACTCCCCCTGAACATGAAGCCTGATGTGGGGCTCAGTCCCGGGACCCTGAGATCATCACCTGAGCTGAAGTCAAATGCTTAACCAACTGAGCTACCCAGGCAACCCCTTCTTGCTCTATCCTTACCTGGTTTTGGTATTAGGTTAATGGTGGCCTGATAGAATAAGTTAGAAAGTGTTTCCTTTGCTTCATTTCCTGGAAGAGATTGTAGAGAACTGGTATCATTTCCCCAAATATTTAAATATTTGGTAGAATGTACAAGTGAAACCATCTGGGCCTGTCGCTTTCTGTGTTTAGATGATTATTAATTGCTGATCTGAATCCTTTATTAGATATAGTCCTATTCAGATTATCTGTTTCTTGTATGAGTTTTGATAGATTGTGTCTTTCAAGGAATTGGTCTGTTCTATCTAAGTTACCAAATTTGTGGCATAGAGTTCTTCATATTCTTCTAATGTCCAGGAGATCAGTAGTGATGGCCCCTCTTTCATTTCTGATATTAGTATAGGTTTGGTTCTAGATATTGTGGGTTTGATTGTAAACCACCACAATAAAGCCAGTCAAATAAATTTTTTGGTTTCCCAGTGCATATAAAAGTTATGTTTATACTGTACTGTGATCTGTTAAGTGTACAATAGCATAATGTCTAAAAAAACAATGTACATACCTTAATTTAAAAGTATGGCTTAAAAAATGCTAACCATCATATGAGCTTTCAGTGAGTTGTAATCTTTTTGCTGGAGGGAGGGTGTTGCGTCGATGTTGATGGCTGCTGGCTGATCCGGGTGGTGGTTGCTGAAGGTCGGGGTGGCTGTGGTGAGTTCTTAAAATAAGACAACCATGATGCCTGCCACATCAGTTAACTCTCACAAATGATTTCTCTGTGCCATGTGATGCTGTTTGATAGCATTTTGCCACAGCAGAACTTCTTTCAAAATTGAAGTCAGTCCTCTCAATCCCTGCTGCTCCTTTATCAACTTAGTTTATGTAATAGTCTAAATCCTTTGTTGTCATTTCATCAGTCTTCACAGCATCTATACCGGGAGTCACTTTCATCTCAAGAAACCACTCTTGGTCATTCACAAGAAGCAGATTCTCATCCGTTCCAATTTTATCACGAGATTGCAGCAGTTCAGTCCCACCTTCATGCTCCACTCTTGATTCTAGTTCTCTTGCTGTTTCCACCACATCTTCAGTGACTTCTTCCACCGAAGTCTTAAACCCTCAAAGTTATTCATGAGGGTTGGAATCAACTTCTTCCAAACTCCTGTTAATCATATAAATCCCATGAATCCCATTAATCACAAATGTTCTTAATGTTCTAAGAGGGTGAATCCTTTCCAGAAGGCTTTCAATTTACTTTGCCCAAATTCATTAAAGGAATCACTGTTTATGGCAATGATAACCTTATGAAATGTATTTCTTAAATGATAAGACTTGAAAGTTGAAATGACTCCTTGATCCATGGGCTGAAGAATGGATGTTGGGCTAGCAGGCATGAATACAACATTAATCTCCTAGTACCTCTCTGTCAGAGCTCCTGGGAAACCAGATGCATTTTCAATGAACAGCAATATTTTGAAAGGAATCTTTTTCTGAGCAGTAGATCTCAACAGTGGGCTTAAACTATTCACTAAACCTTGGTGTAAGTAGGTGTGCTGTCATCTAGGCTTAGTTGTTGCATTTGTAGAACACAAGCAGAGTAGATTTAGCATGACTCTTAAGGGCCTTAGGATTTGGGGAATGGTAAATGAGCATTGACTTCAACGTAGTTACCAGCCGTATTAGGCCCTGACAGGAGAGTCAGCCTGTCTGTGACGTTTTGAAGCCAGGGATTGACTTCTCCTCTTTAGGTATGAAGGTTCTGAAAGTCCTAAATGGCATCTTCTCATATTAGGCTCTTTCGTCTACACTGAAAATCTGTTGTTTGGCCTAGCCACCTTCAAGAGTGATCTTCTGGATAACTTGCTCAGCTTCTGCATCAGCACTTGTATTTCCACATCACTGTACTTTTATGTTATGGAAAGAGCTTCTCTCCTCAAACTTCACGAACCAGCCCCTGTTAGCTTCAGACTTTCCTTCTGCAGCTTCCTCAACCTCTCAGCCTTCATGGGATTGGGGAGAGTTAGGGCCTTGCTCTGGATTAGGCGTTTGCTTAGGGGAATGTTATGGCTAGTTTGATCTTCTGTCCAGACCACTAAAACTGTCTCCATATCAGCAATCTGATTGTTTTGCTTTCTTATCGTTCATGTGTTCACTGGAGTGGCACTTTTTATTTCCTTCAAGAACTTTTCCTTTGCATTTACCACTAGGCTAACTGTTTTGGTGCACGAGGGCCTCACTTTCGGCCTGTCTTGGCTTTTGACATGCCTTCCTCACTAAGCTTAATCGCATCTAGCTTTTGATTTAAAGTGAGAGATGTGTGAATCTTCATTTCACTTGAACACTTAAAGGCCATTATCGGGTTATTAATTAGCCTGATTTCAGTATTGTTGTGGCTCAGGGAATAGGGAAGCCTGAGGAGAGGAAGTGAGGTAGGGGAGCTGTTCCTGGACCAGTGAGAGCGCAACATTTATTACGTTTGCTGTCTTATATGGGTGAAGTTCATGGTGCCCCAGAGCAACTATAATAATAACATCAAAGATCATTGATCACAGGTCACCATAACAAATATAATAGTAATGAGAAAGCTTGAAATACTATGAGAATTACCAAAATGTGACAGTCACAAGGTGAGCAAATGCTGTTGGAAAATGACACTAATAGACTTACTTCAGTATTGTGAAAATTACCAAAATGTGACAGTCACAAAGTGAAGCAAATGCTGTTGGAAAATGGCGCCAATAGACTTACTTCACATGGGGTTGTCACAGACCTTCCAATTTATAAAAAATGCAATATCTGGAAAGTGCGATAAGGCAGAGCACAATAAAACAAGTTACTCTTCTAATTGTGTCTTCTCTTTTTCTCTAGGTTAGCCCAGCTAGAGGTTTACCAGGAGTATTTTAAAGAGCTAGATTTGATTTCATTGACTTTTCTTTATTGTGTTCCTGTTTTCATTGTTTATGCTCTAATTTTTATTCTTTTTTTCTGCCTGCTTTAAATTGTTCTTTCTCTGGTTTCCTAAATTGGAAGCTCGATTATTGACTTTACAGCTTTCTTTTCTAATATACGCATTGAATGCTATAAATTTCCCTCTAAGTACTGCTTTTGCTGCATTGCATGTATTTTGATATGTTGTATTTTCATTCAAATATTTTTACATTTCTCTTGATTTCTTCTTTGACTCCTGTGTTATTTAGAAGTATGTCATTTCATCTCCAAATATGTTGGGATTTTTTCCAGCTAGCTTCCTGTTACTGATTTCTAGTTCAATCCCATCGTGGTCTGGGGGCATTCTTTGTATGATTTCCATTCCTTTAAATTTGTTGAGGTATGTTTTATGACCCAGAATGTGATATGCCCTAGCGAATGTTTTGTGTGAGCTTAGAAAGAATGTGTGTCTGATGAGCACTGGGTATGATACGCAACTAATGAATCGTTGAACACTACATCAGAAATTAACAATGTACTATATGTTGGCTAATTGAACGTAAAAAAAAATGTGCGTACTGCTGTTAGGTGAGGTATTCTGTCATTTAGATCCAGTTGATTGATGGTGCTGTTCAGTTCCGTTATCCTGCTCTTTCTGTGCTGGCTGGATCTGTCAGTTACTGAGAGAGAGAACTGAAGTCTCTGACTAGTATGGTGGGTTCATCTGTTTCCTCAGGCATTTCAGCTCTCTTGAGGGCGCGTACACGTGAAGTATTGCTATGGCTTCTGGGAGAATTGATTCCTTTATCCCAGTGTTATGCCCCTCTTTATCCTGGATAATTTTTTGTCTTGAGGTCTGCTCTTAATGAAATTACTGTAGCTACTGTAACTTTCTTTTGGGGTTGGTGTTAGCTTGGCATATCTTCTCCATCCCTTTACTGTTAATATATATGGGTCTTTATATTTTAAAAGTGGCTTTTTTGTAAACAGTATACTTGGGTCCTGTTTTGTTGTCTCCTCTGTCAGTCCGTCTTCTAATTGGTACATATAAACCATTTGTATTTAAAATGATTAGTGGCATAATCAGATTACTATCACCATACTTGTAATTGTTTTCTATTCTTTACACATGTTCATTTTCTTTTTAAAAAATCTCCATTTTCTGCCCTTTCTGGTTTTAATCGAGCGAGCATCTTATGTTCCATTGTCTCTCTTAGTATATTGATTATACTTAAAAAAAATTTTTTTTTCTAGTGGTTGCCCTAAGGTTTGGTAGTATATATTTACAGCCAGTCTAGGTACACCTTCAGATTCCACCATACCACTTCATGGGGTGGGGGCACAGGTTCCTTGTGGCAGGGCATTACCATTCCTCCCTCCTGTCTTCTGTAGCACTGTTGTCATTCACTGGACTTATCCACAAGCTGGAACCACTCCATGCATTGTTGCTATTATTACTTTGAATAAAGAGTTATCTATTACATCAATTAAGAATAAGAAATACAAGGTTTAATCACCTTCATTTATTCCTTCTTTAATGCTCTTCATTTCTCTCAACCTTGAAAGTAAAATAGCCAGCCAGTGGACCAGCAAAATGAGTTTATTTGTGAATTGCAATTTGGGGTGTGCAAACTATGACAAACCATAGTCAAGTCCAGAAACAAAGGAGAGGGGCTTGCTTTTATAGAGGAAAGGAGGAAGTTAGGGGCTGTTTGGAATGAAAGCCCACCGGAGAGGGCGAGAGTTCAGGGTTCTGGCGACTTCTTCTGGCTGAGCTGTTGCTGGGCAGGAGGACTCTTTCCTCCTCCTGGGGTAGTAAGCTGCTTCCGGTTGGGAAATGCAAACATGCTGCTGTTTTCCTGCTGAGGTCTGCAGGTGGCACAAGTGCTAGTGCACAGGAACGCCCCCTTCAGGGCTTTCTGACTCCCTTTGAAATGAGACTTCTTTTGTTCTTTTTCATGTCTTTATGTAGATCCAGGTTTCTGGCCTATATGATTTTCTCCGGAAGAAGTTCAGACTTCAGTTTTCCTCTGATGTCCTTGTTTTTATTTCCCTCTACCCCATCTTGTCTTTAGGTTTCCTTCAAAAATCCTTCTAAATGAAGTCAGGTGTAAACCCTGTTGATGAGTGATATAAATAAAGTAATTGGGGAGGGGGATAATTGTATAAGTTCAGATTTAATTCTCCATTTTTGTTCTGTGGGGTGTTTTTGGTTTTTAGTGGGTCACAGTACCTGGGATATGACCTTCAGAAGAGTTTTTTAGCCTCTCCCCGCCTTACTTGAAACATGAAGGTTGGAGGGCTGGATTTAGCTAATTGTCCTTCCTCAGGTCAGATAAGACTTTAGTAAAACAGTTTCTCTTGAGGGCTAGCCTGCCTTATACAGGGCAAAACAAGAACAGAACAACGAGCTGGGCAGATTTCAGAATGGTTATTTTCCCCCTCCCTCTGCCGGAAGCCCCAGGGGGATTTTCTCCAGTAAGAACTTAATGGGGGCTCCTAGCAGTAATCCTCAGGAAAGTGTGAGACTTCCCGCTAAAACTGAGCCCCCCTGGAGTTTTTAACTTGCTGGTCCAGGATGAGGTTCCAGCAACCATCAATTAACAGTTGAAAAGTTTCTAGCAATACTGGCCGAAGCCTTAGTTTCCGCTGCCAGTAAACTGTGATTCTCCACATTAGCCCGTCCGTCTCTGGTTTTCAGGCAGATCTTTACCTGTACACTTAATTCTCTAATGAATCTAAGAAGCACTGTTGTTTTTCAGTTTGCTTAGCTTATTTCTTGATGTAAGTAAGAGTGATGACTTCCAAGCTCTTTGCATGTTGGAGCAGAAACCAGAAGTACCCTCGGTGGTTGGTTTCAACCAGCAGTGGTCAGTCAGATGTGTCTGTCCTTTAATGGGTCATTCCTGATACAGTTTAACTACAGAATTGTCAGTATTTAAAACTGAGGTGCCAAGTATTTTGTTTAATAAAGGGAAAGGCTACGAGGTGGAGGAAAGTAGAGTATACTGTGTGTGTTCTTTTTTGATAATAGGAGATGGACAGTTTCTCCTTTGGGGACCCTAGGAATGGGGGAAGAAACAGGAGCACTGAGCTGAGTTTAGGAGAGATAGATGTCCATTTGTCTTTTTTTGTAAATTTTAATTTGAATTAATTTAAGATGTTTAATTCTGAAACATTTTAAGCATATTAAAGTATATGAAAGAATACATAGATGTGTGTATATCTATAAGGAACAAAAAATGTTGAAACAAATGTGGTAACTAGTTCTAAGTTGACGCCTTGTACGTGGACTTTATTTCCAGAAAACAAATACCCAGAAAGAAAGCCATGTTGAGAAGCGTGTGGGCCCATTCTGTTGTTGTGTATCGTGCATTATTGGCCTGATTTTCTGTTCATGTCTGGGTGTGCACACCTTACCAGCCAGTGTTTCCCTTCAGAGCAGAGGAAAGCACTATACTCACCAATCCCGTGAAGTAGATATTCTAGTTGTCACCATACAGCTGAGAATATGGAGGCTCCATGAGGTTACCTGGAAAGAGAAGGTTAAGGAACTTACCAAAGGCTTATCTGGCACCATTGCATCTTCCTGCAGATGCTCAGACCTTTGCCCAATCTTTGTGCCCCTGGAGATGTCTGTGGGTATTACGGTCCAGAGCACCCCACTTTCTGAAAATGCTTCCAGTCTTTTTGCTTTCACAGCACCCTGCTCTTTTCCAGCCTCCTTAACTAGCCTTTCGTCTTCACGAGTTCTTCCTAAACATCTTGTGTTCTGTCGCTGAGAGATCAGCAGTAGCTCCTGGCCTTTTATTACGAAAGAACAATGTCCTTTGGGCAACCTATTCTATGCCTGTATATAAAAGTTCATTTGTTCTGTGTCTAAAGGGACTCCACTCCTCTCCAAGAGGGAAAAAGTGTTTAGGTTTGTAGCTACAACTTCTGTTTGGCTCAGAGTACTTGGCACACTTGTTCATCAGCCAGCATGGGATTAACCACCCGAGGAAGAGGAAATCATTTTATTCTTCTTCAAAAATAAATAAGTAAATAAATTTAATACTACCTGAAGAATAGGTAGGAAATAAACCTGTATCAGAAACCTTAAAAGGGCATGAATGGTCAGGAACACAAGATCTTACCTCTGAAATGCCAGCTCTTTGTGATTAGATTCAGGTGGTACATTCTTGGCTAGAATGTTGTCTAAGTCATCTTGTGTCCTGTGAGTATCAAATCTGGGCGTAAAGTGTTCATCTGCCTCTCATTGTGGCAGTAATTTTGATTGTCCAGCGAAGGTGTTGTCTGATTTCTCAGACAACATATTTTTTTTCTGCTACTGCTAATAAGCTATCCGGGGGGGAACACTTTCAGACTATGCAAATACCTTATTCTTCATCAACATTTGTTCCTTAGATTTAGCATCTGTTAATGAATTTTGTCTGCACCAGGGTTTACTTGTTGCTTGAATGATGATTTTCTGACTCCTACCTCCCTCCGTGTTTACCGGTTGGCACTTGAGATTTTACTTTTAGCAGGAGCCCTCCTTTCTCACCTCTTTATCTATTTACTCTTGTGGATCTGGGGAATCCCAGATTTTTTCAATGATTCATAACTTATTACTGTCCTTAATTACTTTGGTGCTCAAGCTGTCCTGTATTTGGCCAGTAGGAGCTCCTTCAGGCTGACTCTCATCCATTCATTCACTCATTCATTCATTCACTCATTTATTCTTGAGTACTTCCATACATTCTTGCATAATGGTATGTTCCAGGCTCATCTTGTCTCTTCTCAGTTGTGGAATCTATGGCCATTTTTTTCTGAAGAGATACTTCCTTTTAGTGGGGAATGATATTAAAAGCTAAAATTTGAATATTAGGTGTGCTCATTGCTATTGAGGTATCATCTTCGTCCTTCCAGCAAACAGAGCTAGGAAATATATACATATATATAATGATTACTGTAAACATGCATATACACAAAAACAGACCTGTGTATATGCATATATACATTTGGGCATATAAAAATAAGCACATATTTTGGAAATATATGTGAGCATTGGCTCCCATAACCTTAACATATTTATACATTTTCTCAATCTATGATACATCTAAAATAGTTCTGGAATTTAAAATTTTTTATCAATTTAATATAACTGTGTGTTAATTCCACTTGAATTTAAAAACAATAAAGTCTTGAAGAGATATCTGCACACCCTGGTTTATAGCAGCATTACAATAGCCAAGAGGTAGAAAGAACACAGGTATCCATCAACATTTTTTTTCAAGTGATAAATTGATAAAATGTGGAATATCCATACAAGGCAATATTATTCAGTCCTAGAAAGGAAATTCTGACACATCTTATAAGATGGATGAAACTTGAGGACATGGTACTAAGTAAACCAGTTACAAAAGGAAAAAAAAATTATATCAATTTATAATATATTACAAATTTATTTATATTAAATAAACGAGTAATTATTAGAATTATAAAATAATATATTTTGGAATAAAAAAGCACTAAAAGGACTTCAGAGTTTGTAGGTTTGCCATTCACCATGTCTACTGATTTTTTTTTCCTATGCTGAACATAGTGATAAAATGTAGAGACTCAATTGTTATCATCCTCTTAAGGTTGTGAAGTTTTATTCTAGTAGGCAGTTAAATTACTAGTGGAGAACCCTGATTTGTAGAGGCTTAATTATAGATTTTTTCTGGTGGTTCTATTTTGGTTTTGCCCTTAGTCTTATGATTTAGTCCTATTCCTAAGGTATGTCCCTACTGGATGTCAGTAGAAAGCCTGTGGTATTTACCAAGCCTTTCTCACTTGGTGGGACTTGAATTCCCAACTCTGTATGCCCAATACTGTGTGTCTACTAAGAATCTCCACTAAACTCCACATCCTTCCAGCTGCTGATTTTCTTAGAGTCTCACCCTGTACATGTGCGATTTAGGTTTTAGCCAAGGATTTGAGAGGAGTTTATGTATAGACTTTGGGTCTTCTTGCTCCATTGTGTGAGTTTATTCCACAATTTATCCATTCTAGTGTTGATAGATGTTTGAATTGTTTCTGGCTTGAAGATACGAATAAAGCTGCTATGAACATTCTTGTGCTTGTCTATTGATAAACAAATGCACTCATAATTCTTGGGAATATGTCTAGGAGTAAATTTGCTGGGTCACAGGGTAGGCAAATTTGTTTATCAGTTACTGTCAGTTTTGCCTTTTCCAGAATGTTTTATAAATGGAATCATACAGTATGTAGCTTTTTTTAGTCTGGCTTCTTTCTTTTACTATAGTTCTGAAATTTATCCATGTTGTTATGTCTGTCAGTAGTTAATTTCTTTTTATTATTGCATAGTATTCCATTAAATTCTTGAAATGAGTGCTTAGAGCATTGATTTTTTTTCACTCATTCTTTTCTAATGTGCATTTGAAGTCTATAAATTTCCTCTAACAACAGCTTTAGTTGCATCTTACATGTTCTTATATGCTGTATTTATTATTTCATTTCAAAATAATTTTTACTTCTGTTGTGATTTCTTCTTTGACCTGTAGGTTATTTAGAAGTCTGTTTCTTCATTCCCAATATATGGACATTTTCTGGTTACCTTTTTTTTTTTTTTTTTTTAAGATTTTATTTAGAAGGAGAGCATGAGTGGGGGGAGGGGCAGAGGGAGAAGCCAACTCCCCACTGAACAGGGAGCCCAATGCAGGGCTCGATCCCAGGACCCTGAGATCATGACCTGAGCTGAAGGTGAACATTTAACCTGCTGAGCCACCCAGACGCCCCATCTGGTTACCTTTTTGTTAATGATTTCTAGTTTAATTTTGCTGTGGTTAAAGAGCATACTCAGTATGATTTCAGTCCTTTGAAATATAGTGAAGCTTTCTTTTGATCCCTTTTTAATATACTGTTTGCTTTAAAAATGAAATTACTAGATATAGTATTCTATATATGTTCACTAGATTAAGTGTATTTATCATTCAGGTCATCTATATCTGTAGTGATATTTTTGTCTGCTTGTTCTAACCATTTACTAAGAGAAGTAACAATTACTATTGACTTATCTGTTTCTCCAACAATTACTATTGACTTATCTGTTTCTTTTTATAATTCAGTTTTAGTTTAAATATGTTGAGAACATGTTAATGATGCATACAAATAAAAAAATGTTTGTCTTCCAGATGAATTGAACTTTTTCCCATTATGAAATGATTGTTTTTATGTCTAACAATGTTTCTCATCCTTTTTGACTACTTTGCCTTGTTTGGTTTTAATAAACCTACGTCAGTTTTCTTTTGTCTAGTGTTTGCTATGTGTCTTACTCCATCCTCTTACTCTCTATCCCTGTATTTAAGGTATATCTCTTATAAGCAAAATATAATTGTGTGGTTTTTTTTAATCCTAAAAATCTTTGTCTTCTAATTGGATTATATAGTCCATTTACATTCAGTGTAATTACTCTGCTTTCTACTGTCTATGTTCACATCTTCGATTGGCCTCTTTTTGACTGTTTCTCTTCTCTATTCACTTGGTAGTTAGATGTACCTTATTCTTTTAGTGGCTACCCTCGTGGCATTTTTTTCTTATCAAAGTCAGATGTTACTTGGCACTTTACTTTCATCTCAGACTTTGGAACTCTATATATTTCTAATGTATAACTTCTGTTTGTTATACTTGTTTTCATAGGGTGGTATAAATCTCAATCAGTGGTAGAATAATTACAGTCTCCATGCAAGACATTAATTAGAGCTGTGGTACTACCTTTAGCTAAGTCAGAAGCTAGGCATCTGGAGGAATATTGGATGAAATGCTTACCCTATCACTTTTTTGGCATCCCTCCATGCGTGTTGTTTACTGGTATAGTATGGACACTGACCAGAGGAGAGCACCTCTGACTGCATCCAGGGACTGTGGGTGGGCAGCTACTGAGGGCTATTCTTAGAGGCTGGCAAAGCCTTTCAAGTTTAGTCACATGTTCGTGGTTACTAATCTGCCTCTGTACTAATTCAGTGCTGGTGACTCTAATCTGTAGGCTACACGCTTGTGTATTTAACATATCCCATCTGCATGTGGTTTGCTTTTGTTTCCATTATATTTTCTCCTCATCACATTTGATATTTTGAAAATTGTCAGAAAAAGTATATCCTTTTGCTAGTGACGTTTTTGGTCAGGTTTAATTTAATTCGTGGAGTGTAACTTTAGGTCCACAGTAGGTTGGCATCCACCCTGTCATTTTATTGTCTGATTCACTTGAGTAACACGAAGGAAGTAGCATGTGACTCAGTCATTGCTCTGTGCTTTCTGGAAAACGGTATCCTGATTATCCATGATCAAATATAAATGAAAATATGTGTGCCTACACGTTTAGCACCTGTTCTGTGCTACTCATGTCCATTAACAGTCTCCATTTGGTTTCTCTAAATTTATACTGTGAATTGATGAAGAATTATCTAGTTGAAAATATATTAATAGTCCAATGACTAATCTATATTTCAAATGAAAACTGTGTGTGTTCCTACCAGTAATACTCTCTAATTTTATTTGACTGTTTAAAGTCCATTCTGTTTAAATTCATATCTTTATATAGTATTGTCCAAATTTTTTGACATGTTTGTTCATAGCTCCTAAAATTGGAATGATATCACTATCAGTTATTTGTATGAATTTTAGGGAGAAACTGATGGTAGACATTGACTTTTAGCAATGTCAAGTTCATGATTTTGAAATATGTGTATATTTAAATTCCTTTAATATTGCCATTTAAGAATGTAATTTACTCAGACTGAGTCATATTACTGTACTTACTACGTGTTTCTTCCCAGAATGTTTACTCAGAACCTAAAAGGGAAAAAGGAAATGGTTGATCCAGTATATGGGGCTGTGATTTCTGAGACTAGCACATTGGTTGCTGTTTGGGTGTGTATTTAGTTTTGCTCCATTAGAATCTGGACTGTGCTCCACCCTTTCCTTGAATTTTTTTTTTTTTTCTTCTCAAATGTAATTCATGAAAAATTAGGTTACAGGACTAGGAGTAAATAAACGTGTGTGATGCCACTTTTCAGACATTAAGTAACACTTGCTATATTAAAGAATAAACTTCTGTAGATTGAACATAAAGGCTGTTTTCATTTTCTGTTTCAAGATACACTTTTGGCAGCTCCGATAATCACAGTAAAGATGTTTTCTAATCCTTCTTTTGACTGAGGACTGCTGCTGCTGCTATAAAGTCAGCATTTAAATTCCACGAACTGTGAGGGACAGGAATAACAAGGATAAGGTCAGGTGTTCCGTTCCTGCCCACAGAGTGAATGGGCTGTTTCAGGGAGCCTTTCCACCGAGCTGCCTGAAGGGAGAAAAGCGGGGGGCGGGAGGGGCCTCAGGGCCTGAGCACCAGGTTCAGCAGTGCTGGCTTTCACGAGAGTGCCACACTAGCACTGCTTTTGTTTTGGCAACATGCTTCTCAGAGATCCACATTATACAAGGTTGTCGTGATAAAGTTCATGACGGTTTGGAAAAAAAAAAAAAGAGTACCTTGAATGTAACCTGAATCACTCTGATTTAAGCACAATTATTTTTAGACTTTTTAAAAAAAGTAGATCTGACTTGCCAAGAAAAGGGTGCTTAATTTTCAAGTAACTGAAGTGGGGTTTTTTGTTGTTGCTGTTGTTTTTCATCTCCAGCCAGGAGTTATTTATGGGTTTAAAATGGATATGAAAGTAACTCAGACTATTTCAGTATCTGGAATCACTAAATGATAAAATGACATATTAATGTAGTTATATTCTTGGTCATGTGAAGGTTTCCTTTGTGAAGAACTCTGATTTGTTTCATGTTGAGCTTTAGGAGGACTTAATTATGGGAGAAATGAAGTCAGTGTCATCAAGGATGGAGAGTGGGTATCTTGATAACTTGGTGTGGTGGGGATGTGTCTGCCCTCACTCTCAGGTTTACCCAGGAGGCTATTCTGTTAGAGGTTCCTAGAATCACAGGCTGCTTAGGGACTTGTAAGTTATGTACCTATAACCTTATAGGAGAGTCCTGTCCCTACCACCTGCCATGGTTATTTTAAGCAGCATTGTTCACAGTGAGCTTCATGCTGAGGAGCTGGTTTATTTGGGACACCAGGGGCTGGGGGAATGACATGTTACGTTTGATTTTGAGGTATCCCTCGCACCTCTGAGGAAGAGAGTCTGGAAGAGAACAAGCTGGGAGTCAAGAGAAATGATAAGAGCTTGAGGGGCAAGGGAGACTCTTAAGAGGTTCAACTGGTGGGTTTGAATGTGTTGGTGGGGGACAGACTAGGGAGACTGTTCCCCCACCCTTCATGGGACAGATGATTGGGCACACGGGAGTCTTCACAAGTCATTCCCACATACCTTCTCTCCCAGGCAGGGAAGGGCTTTCACATTTATTGCCCAAGGAAGTAGGATGTATAAGGGGCATGATTTCACCCTAGAGGCTGGCCCAAGTGATGACACACATGCACAAGGGAATGAGTCTTTGTCCTTGAGTGTGACATATGGGTGAGGTGTTGACCTCAAGTGACTGGTTAGCAGGCAGCCAAGAGCTGGGATTGGAGAATATGGGTTGAATTCACTTTTAGACATGTTCAATGTTGAGATACCTAATGAGACATCCAGGTGGACATGTTCAGGAAGGGGCTGAATTTTTGAGTCAGAAGATAGGGTGGGGGGGCTAGACTGGTCATTTGAGAGTCACATATCTTAACTCTTTCTAGAACAGGGCACCGTAGTGTCATCTGTGTAAAGGTGATAGCTGAAGTCACGGTCTAGGTGGTATTTCTCTTTCCCCATATCTAACACAGTCTTAATTCTCCTACATCTGCAGCATTTCAGTTTACCCGAGGAATTCCTACCAAACTGTGGGAGTATCTACCCACGCATTTTGTTTTGTTGAGTATGGTCTGGTGGTTGTTTGAAATGATTGTTTTTTCCAGTTCTTAGGTATCAAACCTATTCAGTTCCTATAGATAAGTGAACAGGGAGAGGCTCTTGTCCACCTTAATCAGAGGTTAGTAGCAGAGATGCATCAGACTGCAAGAGATGTACTTTACAAATCAAGTGGTTGTCTTGCAGCATTTGGAGTAAAGCTCAATTCTGGAACATTCTCCGTGTGACTGAACTTGTTTCAGAGAATTGATGTAGTCCCGGGAGATATGAGGCAGAATACTGTCCCTGCTGCATTTTCCCATGGCGTTAGTATTTTCCAAAATGATACAAGAACTAATATGAGAAAAAATAACCTTTATCTTTTATGCCTGACAGATAATCAGATTACTCTGGGGATTAGATAAAAATAAGTCATTTGTTCCTATAGTTAGTTACTATAATGAACATGATAATCCTTGTGTAAGAGAATTTAAAAATTAAATCAGATGAATAACATTCAGCTTAGGGAATGAGAAAATATAGAAAGCATGATGTGAATTTGAAGACAGAGTTGGCGTTCTTTGGACGAACAGTGTTGCAGAGAAAGTTTGCTAGGGCCTGTGTCCCTCTGGTACCCACCCTGCCACGGGCACACAGTCAGTGTTTCTGATGTGCGGCAGGGCCTGATGCTTCCAGGCGTGGAGGGCAGTGGTAGATTGTGCTTCATTCCATTATTTTACTTTCTTTAGTATCTTTACAAAATCCACACAGTGACTTTTCCCCCTAATATCTGGCTTTATTCACAGGCCACGTTCTCATAGAGATTTCAAGTACCCACAAGAAACTCAATGAAAGTCTTGATGAAAACGTATGTAAACTATGTTTATACTTATATATTTTATTTCTTAACTTCATTTGGCTTAACGTCTCAAATCTGGTGTGAATTTTTAATTCCTTTTGTTAACAGTTCAAAAAATTCCATAAAGAGATTATACACGAGCTGGAGAAGAAGACGGAACTTGATGTAAAATACATGAATGTGAGTACACGGTTTTCCCCACCTCCGTGGTTGGAGGTAGGTGTGGGGCACGGGGCCCTGGCATTCCAGGAGGCTGCACTTGGAGTGATCTCTGAGCCCGAGGAGAACTTTCTCTCACTGTTTATCCAGCAGCAGAAAACATGGACAGAGCTTAGTGTTGAGTATATACACAGATGCACAAAACTGACAAGGTCCCTTGGAGCTGGGTGCCCCGTTTGCATTAACACCTGGGATCTTAATTAAAGAGCTGAGAGGAAAATATTGCAAGCAATCCTCCTGCTTCTAGAAAGCATTGTTTCAAAGAACACGTATATGGGGACAACATCTGCATCTGTATTAGTGCAGCTGCAGCTGTTGCTTTCACAGACCAGCACTTCAGGATGTGAGACGCGGGAGGGAGAACACCATCTGGGTCTCCCTGGGGCTCCCAGGTCCGTTTGTCAGAGACTGTTCCTGTGTGGTGTCCCTTGCCTGTCACCCCATATTGATGACTCCAGCAGTTTTCTCCTTCTGCCTGACCCTCCAGTCCTGTCACACGGCTCTTTGCATCTCCCTTATCTGCTGCGGAATGGCTGCTTTCTTTGCCACCCAAAGCCCCCTTCTCACCAAGACCCCCACACGGCAGTAAGCAGTGTGGTTCCCGCGAGATCACCCCACCGGCCCTGTGCGCGTGTGCTCTGTGTACTCTGGAGCAAGGCCCAGGACCATCTGCACTTGCTGGGGTGGATGTAATGCCAAGCATTTTCCATACATTATCAGATTTTTATCCCTACAGAAACTCCATGATGTAGCTACTCTTATCCTCACTGTACAGATTAAAGGGAAAACATGGATTTTAGAAAATTAAGTAGTTGCTGAGATCACACAGGAAGTGAAGGCTTTCACCAGAATTCTAACCCAGGTCTGTGAGGCTCCAAAAACACTTGGCTGCACAGCACCCAAAATAATCGGAAGTGATCACACTTGTTCATTCTGTTTTTTGAAATTGTAAGTCATAAAACTTGATGTAAAATACATGAATGTGAGTACCCGGTTTTCCCCACCTCCGTGGTTGGAGGTAGGTGTGGGGCACGGAGCTTAAATTTTTTTTTTTTATTCACCAAAGCTCTTACCACTCGGTGTCCTAAAATTTGAGAAAACAAGGAATCAAAGAAAGAAAAGAGTATTCTTCTAAGAGCTGCCCTTGGGGTCAGTGGCGCCTTGTATGAACAGGGGACTTTAGGACAGACAGAGCTACATGTTGAAGGGAGGGAGCAGTACAAGGTGAAGTGTGCGGGGCCGCGCCCAGCGGAAATGTTAGCAAAGGTAACCACTCCACAGTTTGGATGACGCTACACTCAAGTAAGCACAACATTTAACTTACAGGCGACTCTCAAAAGATACCAAACGGAACACAGGAGCAAGTTAGATTCTCTGGAGAAATCGCAAGCTGAGTTGAAGAAGATCAGAAGGAAAAGTCAAGGAGGACGAAATGCACTCAAATATGAACACAAAGAAATTGAGGTGAACTTTTCAGCACTATTTTATTTTGTTGACAATTTGTACGATTTACGGGGAAGCTTATTTACCTCAGTCAGCCTGTACTTTATCCACTCACTGCTGTGCTGCTGTTGAACTTAAAAATGAGCATTTTTTACTTGGTATGAGCTGAAGGCTAGAGTTTTCCAGAGTTAAGAATAATTAGTAGCCTCCGAAAAACATTGGCATTTTCTCCTGATTCAGGGCAAGGACAGATTGGGGGGAGGGGGTGTGGTAAGAGACGTTCCACGATTAGCATTACTCACCCCATGTTACAGATGAAGAAAATGGGGCTTAGGCCAAGTCACATGGTCGATACTTGGAACTGGGGTTTAAATTTTAACTTTCTGGTTTCAAAGCCCCGGATTTTCCAATAGAACACAATCCTGTCCCTGAAGTATAAAGTAATATTTTCTACAGATTGCCCAGCGCAGAATGTAAGGCTTTTGGCAACGTCCTTCCACCCATGAGTCAGGGATCTTAATGAGAATGATGATACCTGCTCAGGTCAGGTTACAACTTTGTTATTTTATCTCATGTTTATCTGCATTTAGTGTTTACTCCATTTCAGAATAAACCAAGTGTAAAGATGGCACAAGATAAAAATGTCTGACTGTGCGGCTACTTGATTCCTCATGACATACTTGTATAATTATTATTTATTTTCCTAGTATGTAGAAACCGTTACGTCTCGCCAGAGCGAAATCCAGAAGTTTATTGCAGATGGTTGCAAAGAAGCTCTACTTGAAGAGAAAAGGCGCTTCTGCTTTCTGGTTGACAAACACTGTAGCTTCGCAAATCATTTACATTATTATCACTTACAGGTGGGTGTGTGGTGGCAAGTGTTGCTGCATTATTAATGATTTAATTTCGTATTCAAATACCCTTGAAATGCTTCACCTTCCATATGTGCCTCAGTGTAAAGCGACGGGCCTCGTTGGTCAATGAGAAGAGATGCCAAAGAAAGAGCTTTTGGCCAACTTGAATATATAAACTTTCAGAAATGTAGGTGAAATGGTTAAATATTACTTATAATATGTAATTAGTATTATATCCATATTTAAAATCTTTCATAATATAATGCTTAATGATTGAGAATTAGTACTTTTTTTCTTTTCTCACCTATGAGTCAGCTTTTCTCACCTATGAGTCAGCTTTTCTCAGACTCTTTCTGATGCATCCTCGGCATCAGTGTCTTCGCCAGAGCCATGGGATGAGCCCCAGCAGGCCCCAGGCCCACCCCACCTGGGTAGTTTTGAGTGTTCGCCTTGGGAGTCCATGTACAGAGGTGTCCCTGGGAGTTCTGTCCCAGCCACAGACCCATTTACAGCATCGGGACAGTTGTGGTTCTTTTTCATTCCTCTTCAAGGTATTTCCTCATGATCTCAGCACCTGTGGAACTGGCTTTGCTGCCCTCCTTCCGGCACATACAGTTGTGAGGTTTTACCCCTAGGAATCATTACAAAATATATGTTCTTTTCCTTTCCTTTTTTTTTTTAATTATACATTTTTGGGGGCCTGTGTAAGCATCCAAGACACGCATTGAGTGAAGTCAAATACTGATTGTTATTTATGATAATTTAGAGAGCATTCCATGGTAGAAGTTTCGAGAGAGCTTGAAAATAAGGTGACTTCCTATTTTTCAGGGGACAAAAACTTGGCCTTGTATGCATGCATCGGTCATATGTTATATATTCCATAAAGTTTTTACAACTTTAAGGACTGTTCATCTACCAAATCTAAATCCCTAAGATCTAACATTGTTACAGGAAGGGAAAGAATTGCAGTATTAGATGATCAGTTTAGCAGTGTCTGTTTCCATGGTGAGGGTGTCCTCCTGGCGCAGAGTCATAGGTCAGGTGACCTTGAAGCTCTTCCTGTGGCCTAGCCCTGCCAGTGACAGGGTACTCACTGTGTCACAAGGCAACCTGGCCTATTTGCAGAGAGCTCTAGTTGGTGGCAGACTGTTACGTTTAACCCTGGATCCCACTTACGCTTTTTAGCATAAACAAAGTCGGCTTCTTTTCTCTACTGGAAGTGTCTTCACCTCTCTGAAAACCGCTTTTGTGCCTTCCACTTTTTCTGGCTACAGCATCTCAGTCCTTTCAGTGGCTCCTCGGACAAAGCAGGCCCAAGCAATCAGTGTGTCAGGACCACAGTCCGAGGCCGTAGGTGGTTTGGGGTGCGGGTTTTGCCCTGTCTTAGGAGTGGGAGGAAGAAAGCACTGATTGGCATTTCTGGGGCCACTGGGGAAACAGTGGGGCTTAATAAGATTGCTCAACCCTTCCCTTTTCGTGTTTGAGCTTGTTCTGCGTCAGTCTTTTAACTCTTGCATTCACACCGAGGGAGGGGGTGAGCTCCTGCAGAACAAGGGCCTACAGCTCTCACAGCACATAACACAGGGCGGAAGCTCATAGATGCTTAAGTACTCATTGAATTTGACACAAAGCTCTCACACTTCTGGTGGTAAGCCAGTAAAACATTATCGCTGATATTTGATGTAACTTTTCTCAGCTCTTTGAACAGTACACGTTTGTGTTTTGTTGTGTTTCTCTTGGATTCACAGTCTGCAGAATTACTCAATTCCAAGCTGCCTCACTGGCAAGAAACCTGTGGTGACGCTACCAAAGTGCCTGAGAAGATCATGAGTATGATCGAGGAGATAAGGACCCCAAGCTCTACCCCCGTGTCTGGGACGCCCCAGCCCTCGCCGATGATTGAGAGAAGCAGTGTGGTAGGAGTTGGTTCTCTCCGAGATTTCAGTTGTGTATTTCCTGATAGGGCTTGGGCCACATATGCACAAAGGACGAAGGCCTTCGTTGGTGGCCATCACAGGTCCTCCCCTCTTCCAGGGCCTTCCTTGTCTCACTCTGATCCCCTTACCTTCAGATTTGAAATGAGTTGCGTGGTGCCCAGCACTGTGTAGTGCTGTGTTCACTCTAGTATCTTTGTTTTGGAAATGTTATTGTTTTTAATTGTAATGATTCCAACTTTTAAGTTTATTCCCAGTGAAGGAGGCATAGGTGTCTTAGAGAATAATTAGCGAAACTCTGGGGCCATTCATCACAACATAAGGCACTTCAGAAAAAATAGCCACCGAAGTAGTCAAGATGATGAAATCAAGCATTGTAGTCTGCCGCTCCTTGAACTTCGGCTTTATTACTTTTCGCAAACATGGAGATTTGGATCCAGTGGATAGTTCAGACACATGGGTCCACCCGCACCTTTGAAATGAAAACAAAGCTGCTAAAGACCAGTCGACAGCCTACAGAATAGATCCATAACTGCATGGGGAATAAGAGAAGGTGCTGTCAGGGGGCCAGAAACACTGAAGGAGTCTCAAAGAGAGAAAGGCAAGATTGGTGTGTGGAGAATCAAGAGAGAAGAAAATCTCAGCCCCGAGAGCGTGCAGGGCAAGACTGCAGCAGAGAGCACAGCAGTGAGCTCAGAGCCAGCGGGCGTCAGAGGGGGCCGAGAATGGCACGTGGCATTCCTAGATGTGGTCGGTTCTAGATGACTCCCATCCTTTAAGCTGGTTGGTTTCTTCCCCCCGTCCCACTTGTGCTAAACAGTAGGCAGCAGGGGCTTTTGTCCACTGACCAAAACTCTGTATTTCCACAGAGGAGGCCAGGCACCCTCCTGGCTGTGTCTTCCCTGTCCCCACCTTACTGTGGGTAGTCTGTGATAACAAGAACAGGCAAAATACAGACTGATAAACAGGCAAAGGAATAGGGAATGCCGTACAATACAGAGATGGACAGATAACCAGGAATCACTGAACGAGTGAGGAAAAACAGTATTGTGAAAAGACACACTGAAAGGAAAAAGCTGGAATAACCAATATTGGAGGCAACAGAGGCAGTAGGGCAGAAGAGAAATCTTTAGAAAGAGACAAAAAGATATTACATCCCCAGGGGAAAATCAACTAAAGATTTTGAAAATTAAAAATGGATTATTATTCACAATTGAAATGTCTGGGATTTGCTTCAGCATATTCCAGGCACAGGGGAAGATGGGTGTAGCATATATGAAACAATATTGGGCATGAATTCATAATTGTTGAAGCTGGGTGTTGGGTACAGGGAGATTTATTGTGCTGTTCTTTCTCCTTTGTACATGCTTGAAATTTTTCTAAAGTAGCTTTTTAAATTTTTCCCTCCCCTTCCCCCCACAAAAAAAAAACATAAACAAGAAAACCCCCACACCAGTAGATGGGCTCATTAACAGAATGGAACTGCTTGGAAAATTAATCTAAAGAGCTCTCCCAAAACACAGAACAAAAACAGAGAGAGGATGTAAACATAATGTTAGACAGGTTGGAAATACCCAATTGCCTTCTCAAAATCATCACCAGATGTCTAATGGGGATCTCAAATTCAACTTGTCTAAAACCAAATAACTGATTTTTATCACTCTAAACATGCTTCTCTAGTCTTCTCCATCCAGAAAATGGCAGCGCCATCCTTCCAGTAGCTCGGGCACAAATATGGACTTCTCTCCCTCTCTCTCCCTACTCCCTCCCTCCCTGCCACAGCCAACCCCTGGGCATGCCCTGTTGTTTCCACCTTCAAAGCATGCCCAAGTCCACCCACTTCTCACTCCACTGCCCTGACTATGGTCCCTGCAGAGATTACTGTAGTCGACTCTGCCTGGTCGTCAACACAGCAGCCGCAGTGAGCCTGGACAAATGGAAAAAAACAAAACCTTGATAGAGTGTGGTCAAGTTGCAGAAGGGAGTAAAGAGAAAATTCTAAAAACTTCCAGAGAGGGGGAGAGATAAGTTATTACAAAGAAAAGAGAACTCCACAGGTACTAGATTTCTTGTTAGCAAAACAAGAGGTTAGAAAATAATGGAGCAATGCACTCAAAATTCCTTGGAAAAATTATTTTAAATGTAGAATCCTAGGGCGCCTGGGTGGCTCAGTCGGTTAAATATCTACCATCGGCTCAGGTCATGATCCCAGGGCCCAGGGTCCTGCTCTGCAGGGAGTCTGCTTTTCCCTCTGCCCCGTCTCCCACTCGTTCTCTCAGTCTCTCTCAAATAAATAAATAAAATCTAAAAAAAAAAAAGAAAGAAAGAAAAGTAGAATCCTGTAGCTAAGTAGCATCTAAGAGGGAACCTAAAATCTAGAGACAGGAAATTAGTGGTTGCCAGGGGGTGGTGGGAAATGGGGAGAACTGCCTTTAAAAAAATGAAGACGAATATAAAAAAAATGTGATATTCTTGAAATAATAATTCAGACTGGGGCATTGCCATCCAACTAAGAGAACCTTGGGAAGAAAGAATTTAAAGCGTGTTAAAACAGCTCTGGGAATCTCTATAATTCCATTGCTGTGTTACACTAATATTAAACTAATGAGGAATTTTTCACAGGTCGGGAAAGATTATGACACTCTTTCTAAATATTTGCCAAAGGTGCCCCCAGCTCCTTCAGCCAGAGCGTATACTAGTCCTTTGATTGATATGTTTAATAACCCAGCAACAGTTGGACAGAATTCGGAAAGGATAAAGAATTCAACAGGTAAGATATTTACTTTGATTTCTTTTAAAATACCTTTTTAGGGGTGCCTGGGTGGCGCAGTCAGTTGGGCATCTGATTCGTGGTTTTGGGTCGTGATCACAGGTTTGTGGGATCGAGCCCCGCATCAGCATCAGTCTCTGGGCTCAGCGTGAAGTCAGCTTAAGATTCTCTTTCCCTCTGCCCCTCCCCCTGCCCTCATTTTCTCTCTCTCTCTCTCAAATAAAAAAAGTCTATAAAATTAGCATGGTTAAAAAATAAAATACCTTTTTAAATTTTTTTTAATATTTTGGATAAATGTTACCCTCAGGTAGAGGTAAGTAAACACATTTGACATTGCCTTATTGAAACTTTTTCTTTTTTTAAGATTTTATTTATTTATTTGAGAAAGAGAGAGCACAAACAGGAGGGGCAGAGAGAGGGAGGGAGAAGCAAGCCCCCGCTGATCAGGGAGCCTAATGTAAGACTCCGTCCCAGGACCCCGGGATCACGCCCTGAGCCGAAGGCAGATACTGAACTGACTGAGCCCCCCAGGTGCCCCTGCCTTATTGAAACTTACACTTCAAAGTAAATAAAGGTCTGGGTTTATTGTAAATCCATAAGACATTTTATAAGTGACATATTTCTTTGACAAATTGTAATTGCATATACTGATTAATGTTTATACGAAGGAAACTTACTATTTAAAACTTACGTTTTAAAATGGAATATAATGAACAAAGAGGCTCACATTGCCATATTTGGTGGCAATTGTAATAAAAAAATTTTTTTTAAAGATTTTATTTATTTATTTGACAGGATAGAGACAGCCAGCAAGAGAGGGAACACAAGCAGGGGGAGTGGGAGAGGAAGAAGCAGGCTCATAGCGGAGGAGCCTGATGTGGGGCTCGATCCCAGAACGCCGGGATCACGCCCTGAGCCGAAGGCAGATACTTAACCGCTGTGCCACCCAGGCGCCCCTAAAATTTCTTTTTAATAAACTATAAAAGTTCACATGATAAAATTATGGTTATTGATCTTACCGGTAGGCTTAGTGTTTTTCATCATCTCTAACAGACAACTTCATGCTTTCTGGACACTGAAGTTCTAACTGCTTAAATTTCCTAACTCTGTTGATGCTTTTTCAGTAAATCAGGATGAGTTACTGTTCGCAGAGATTTCAGGAGGCTTTGCTTAGGCTCTGCTCTGTGTAGACAGTCTTTGGCACCCAGAGACCCCTCTCTCTCCGTCTGTGGGGTATCTCACAGGCCCTTTGGGTAGGAGAGTCATGGCGATGGAGCCGTGTGCTAGAGAGAGCCCACAGACTACAGCATTTGCAGCTGCTGAGTGAGAGCCAGACAGTTTCAGAATGGCAATTTTGTTTCTTTGGAGTGGTAAATATCAGCTGGTGCTGGAATTGAGACAGAAATGTACATGCTTCACATGTGCAGTGACTTTGGAGTCAGGCCACCCACATCCCATGCCGCCGGCTAGCCGAGATCCCGGTGAGTCACTATGGACCACAACCCATCACCACTCCGTCCCTCAGAAGCTGTGAAGAATTGAGAGTGTGGACTGGCACTTAGGGAGGGTTCAGGAAACGTGCTGGTCCTCACCGCATTCTTGCTGCATTCCCAGGTGAGATGGTGAGCAGCTGCACAGCGAGAACGTCTGCATTTCCAGTCTCCTCTTGTTCTTTGTGGTCCAGGTCGTGGGCAGTGCGGTTTGACTTGATGCCCTGCACGGCCTTGGGGTTTGCTTTGGAAGAGTAGGGCAAAGAGCATCAGACCCTCTGGCCATGCATCACTTGGCCTCTGATTAATCAGAGTGCAGTGAAACTTGGCACGCACTGTGTCCTCTCCGCCTGGAAAAGAGTGTTTAGCCCCAAGGGTCCTCCTCGGTGAGAGACCTCAGGCTGTGGTTCTGCCTCTGCTCCTTGCGGTTCCTGCCCGTCCAGGCAAAGTCGAAGGTGTGGAAATACGACACACTCACAGCAGCAGTAGAAGGAGTGCTGGCAGACAAGAGTGGGTGGCTTTCTGGGGTTTGCTTGTTTGAACTTGTTATCAGTCCTTGAAAAGCAATCACTGCTGTGCTCATTTGCAACAGATTCTTCAGATGATCCCAGTTTACAGCGATCAGTTTCTGTTGCAACTGGACTGAACATGATGAAGAAGCAGAAAGTGAAAACCATTTTTCCACACACTGCTGGAGCGAACCAGACCTTGCTCAGCTTTGCCCAGGGAGACATCCTCACACTGCTCGTCCCTGAGGAGAAAGACGGCTGGCTTTATGGAGAGCATGACACCACCAAAGTGTAAGTCTCGGGGCAGATGCTGTCCACACAGCAGTCAGGGCTGCCCCGTACTTCAGAGAGCTGTCATATCTCCTCTTAGTGGCAAATTGTCTTTGTGGTCATGGGAGCATTTTTACCACAGTTAAGTTCATGGTTCAGTTATTGTTCTAGTTTATAGTTAATTGGAGTTACTCCGTCTCAGGTTATTTTCTGTATGTCTGTGCACGTATAGATGAATTTGATACTTGAACAGATCATATGAAATCACCTCTGAAAGTAGTTTAAATAATTCTTGGTTTAAAAAAAAAGACTTTGGATTTCTCAAGGATAATCTGCACATCAGATGGATTTTGTTAAGATTTAACTCATAAATAGTTTAAATGCCAGCATCGTCATTTTAACCACGAGTATGTGTGCAGGCCTTACTGTAAGCTGGTCAAATTGGTTTTCTGTGTAGATTATTCAGCCATTAAATAAATGTGGAAAAAAGCCAAAAAGGTAATCCGAATAAAACGAATGCTGTCTATAAAATACACATTGTGCGATGTGGTGAAAACGGACCTGTCTGCCCCTGAGCTGTCCCCAAGCCATTCTGTAGTGTGCTTATCCTTCACTTGTCTGCCGCTGACCCCACAACCAGGCCTTTTTTCTCATTCCTCACCTGTAGGAGGGGCTGGTTCCCAGCATCCTACACAAAGTTGCTGGAAGAAGATACAAAGGAGGCCATGAGTGCGCCCACACCAAGGTAGGACCTGACTGTGGCTTCCGTTTCCCAGTGACAGAAAACTCACCTTTGACCTCATGTTTTTGGGCATATCAGAATTCTGTCTAGATGTGTAGTGACCCCACAGGGGAAACCTCCTATCGTGTAGGAGAGTACTAAAGGGGGACTGTTACCCCACACTTGTTCCATTTGTGGTTTCTGCTGTGGGGACATGTGCCAGACTCTGCTCCTCACCCTCCTGTCGGCCTTCTGGAACCACTCACTGCCCTCCCCCCCACCCCCCCACCCCCTGCCAGGTCACTAAACCCAAGGTGACCATCATCGCCACTACCGATTAGGAAGTGCCGAAGTGCTTACACTGACTAGCTTAGCTTGTTTAATTCTCATTAACAACCTTACGAGGTAGGTCCCCACTTTAAAATTGAGGACACTGAGGCACAGAAAGGTAGAGCCAAGGCTGGAACCCAGGAAAGTCTTTCCTGCGCCCAGCTATGAATATTTATGTGTGTATCAGCAGTTATAGTTGGTTACCCCAGGGGTCCTCAGAAGTGACACATCCAGGGGCGCCTGGGAGTCTCAGTCGGTTAAGCGTCTGACCCTTGATTTCGGCTCGGGTCATGATCTCAGGGTCATGAGATCGAGCCCCGTGCTGGACTCCACACAGGGCATGGAGACTGCTTAGGGATTCTCTGTCTCTCTCCCCCTCTGACCCTCCCCACCTCTCTAAAAAAGGAAGGGAGGGAGGGAGGGAGGGAGGGAGGGAATGACACATCCAAACCGCACTCCTCATCTTTACCCTAAGCTGCCTCATCCTCCATGTTTTCTGTCTCGAGGAGACCCTCTAACCTGTCCAGCTGTCCCTGTAGACCTTTGAGCGCCACACTTGATGCCCCCCTCCAAGTTGTGCTCAGTGTCATCTGTGTGTCCTCATCCCTCGCAGAACAGCTCAACTGCCACTGGGCCAAGCAATAAAACTAGATATTGTGTTTAGGATGTTAAAATGCTGAGGGGTTGTTTTGGGGGGAGGCTTCAAATCTGAAGTGCTCCACACTTTTGCTAAGGCTTTTGCTATAGTCTTCATTTTGATATTGATCTCCTTAAATTAATCGACAGCCAGCACTTAATTAAGCTGGGGGGTTTTTTGAGCTACAATTTGTAAACGAGTAAAAAAACCATTACAGTGTTTTTTATACAGATGTGTATTGTGTGTGTGCGTGCGCGTGTGCGCGCACACACACACACACACACACATGTCTTGTAATCTCCTGTCTCACACCCTGTTTGATTATTCATCTGTTGCAGTTCTGGCCCCAGGGTATTTAGGATGTTTGGGATTCAGATGGCACGATCTTCTGTAACTTGTATTCTCTGCTTGTTGGTTGGTAGCCCGGCCCCAGTGAGAAGCATCAGCACGGTGAACTTAGCTGAGAAAAGCAGTGTCGTCATCCCCCCACCCGATTACTTGGAATGTTTGTCCCTGGGAGCGGCTGCAGATAAGAGAGCAGATGTTTCCAAAAATACTTCTACCTTTAAAGCACCGGTGTCCAAACCAGAAGCCACATCTCCTGTGAGTGGACCTGCAGCGTAACGTGCTGTGTACCCCCACACTGAATGGCGATCTGGGGGGCGTGGGCTCTTGTTCCACCGGGAATGAAGGTGGTGTCCCCCGGGGGTGGGGGGGGGGGGCTGGCGCTCACTCCTGTGTCTTCTGCATTCCCACCTCCTCACACAGTCGGTTAGCTTCCTTGACTTCAGTCCTTCTGTTTTATTTATCTGAAATGTAGTCTGTCAGATGGTATCAGGTGTTCTCTCCTCACCTTTGGCCCTAGCTGCAGTCTGTCAGTCTCCTCATCACTTTTTCTGCATTTTTTTTTTCAATTTTCATACTGTTTCCTGAAGGAAGGCTTCAGTTTAAAAGTGGTAACTTCATCTTTGTGTCTTCAGAAAGTACTTATTTTGCACCAGGTACTGGGTATACACTGTGTCATGTGCACTCTCTGTAATCCTCAGCAACCCCATAAGAAAGCCTGTAGAGGCCATGGACTCCCAGAGTCCGTCATTCCTGTGGCACCTGTGTCTACCAAGCACCGGTCCCTGGTGTGGGCTCCCAAGGTACAGAGATAAACAGGACCAGTTTATCGCCATTTATGTGGAACTTATATTCTAGTGGTGGGAAGCAGACAATGAGAAAAAAATCAGTAACAGTGATGGAAGCTGTGCAGAGAATTAAAACAAGGTGAGGGAGGTGACGGATGGAGCGACGGCTCACATGGATGTCACAGGTGTGTGTGCAGGTGCTTATGAGAGAGCGCCATGGGTCCCCACCTGTGAAAGTGAGAGAAGGGGAGCAGCACTGGATGGGGGAGGAGCTGGACCGTGAGGGGAGATAGGCCTTGATCACCGGCATCCAAGGCGAGAGGGCTTTAGCCAGGACGATTTCCCGAAGGGCCTGGACAGCCCAGGGCAGCACTCCCTGCGTTTTCTTATTGATCTGAGCAGCGCATGACGGTGTCTGCACCCCCGAGGAGATGTTGAAACTGAGACCTGAATGGCAAGGAGCCCATCACATAGAGGTCAAGGGTAGGAGATTTCCAGACACAAGGAGCAGAGAAGGGCACATACTTGGCACACTCAGTGAACGAGGCTGTGATTCCAGGATGACAGAGAATCGAGAAAGGGGGTCCGCGTTCTCATTTTTTTTCCTCAGGATAGATTTCTCAGGATAGAAGGGGAAGGATGGAGAAGAGGACGGTGACCGGGAAGGCAAGAAGAGCACACATGGTGTGTGGGGCCGGGAGCAGGGAAGGTGGTGAGCGAGAAGCCGCAGGCATGGGCAGAGGTGCACACAGACTGAGGAGTTCCTGCGTGACGAGGCTGCTCTCGTGGGGAAGCGAGGGCATTAGCGGAGAGGGTGGGCAGAGCGAGCAAGTGTAAAGAAAGAGAATCTGTGAAACAGGTGTTCTGAAGCGTGAGAAGGCACGTGGGCTGCAGAAAACGGGGAACACAGGGGTGATGCTGATGCCCACGTACAGTTTGGGTCGTGATTGAAAACGAAGCCGGGCAGAACGGTGGTTTCTCCAGCGCCATGCAGCTGCTTTGGCTCAGACAAGAAGTAATGAACTAGTCGGGGGTTACCAGGTGGCGGTGCTGGGGGAGGAGCGGGGAGTTCCTGGCGTTGGTGATGGTAGGGCTGTGGTGTCCCAGACCCTGGCATTCAGGCTGGGCCGTAAATGGATCTGGAGGGCGGGAAAGGAGGCACAGGGGTGGGGCAAAACCTCTGCGAGGCTGCACAGTTGCCAGAGTGCGGTGGGAAGGAGCCTGGGAGGTGAGGGTCAGAGAGTGGCCTGGCCTTCTGGGGTCTGTGCCGCTGAGCTCCATGCCCAGGGCTGCACAGTGGTCCGGCGGTACCAGAGCCTGCCTCGCCTCTGCTCATGCCAGCTTCCTTCCAGAAATGCCCCCGGGCACTGTTGGTGCATTGATCCCCGGCTACTTTGTTTTTTGTTGTGTGGTTATTGTATGGTCCTTTTCTGTAGTACACGCAGAGGCATCTCCCTGCTTCTCACGGGGCATGTGTGGCTCCACAGCTCTGCCCCTATCGTCAGTGCTGCTGGTGGCCGTTCAGCTGTGAATGGTGCATGGGTGCTGTCTCTGGATTACATGGAATGGGAACTCTTAAAAATGTGCCACGCGTTTCATTGTGAGCCCTCGGGTGTTTTGGAATATACCTACCTCATTATAAACTGCAGTGGTGTGTTCTGATCCGGGAAATGCAGGGTTTTGCAATCTCACTCAAAATGTCTTTGGCTCGGGGCACCTGGGTGGGTCAGTTGGTTTAAGTGTCTGCCTTTGGCTCTGGTCAGGATCCCGGGATCTAGCCCCGTGTCAGGCTCTGCACTCAGCAGGGAATCTGCTTCTCCCTCTTCCTCTCCCTCTGTGCTTTCTCTCAAATAAATAAATAAAATCTTAAAAAAAGGGGCGCCTGGGTGGCACAGCGGTTGGGCGTCTGCCTTCGGCTCAGGGCGTGATCCCGGCGTTCTGGGATCGAGCCCCACATCAGGCTCCTCCGCTATGAGCCTGCTTCTTCCTCTCCCACTCCCCCTGCTTGTGTTCCCTCTCTTGCTGGCTGTCTCTATCTCTGTCGAATAAATAAATAAAATCTTAAAAAAAAAAAAAATCTTAAAAAAAAAGTCTTTGGCTTCTCAGATAAGCACACTATAAGATACATCGTACTTGTATCATTCCAAGTTATTCCAGATACCTAACAGTTACTTTTAAAAGAATGACATACAGCTGTTGAAAATGGAGCTTTTCCATTCTGTCATCATGGAAGAGAAATTGCTTGGAAGGACAAAGGTATCAAATGCTGTTTTATTAAATGCCCCTAGTACATTTTAAAACAATATTCAGACTCTTTGGAAATAACTGATCTTAAAACATTTTGAAAAGCATAAATTCCTTTTGCTGGGCAGGGGGCGGGGGCAGACACGAAGCCCTTACAGCTGCATCTCACGCAGCTCGGGATCCAGGAATACAAGGTACACTGTTCTGGTGTGACCTGTCTATAGTGCCTTCCAGCTTTTTTGGGGAGAAAAATTCAAACATAACAAAAGTGGAAAGAATAATGTCTCTCACCCCCAGCTTTCACAATTGTCAACTCATTTACTAATCTTTTTTTTTTTTTTTAAGATTTACTTATTTGAGAGAGAGTGCACACGTGTGTGCATGTGATCAGGGGAGGAGCAGAGGGAGAGGGAGAGAGAATCCCAAGCAGACTCCAAGTTGAGCATGGAGCCTGAGGTGGGGCTCGATCCCACAACCCATGAGATCATGACCTGAGCTGAAATCAAGAGTCAGATATTTAACCGACTGTGCCACCCAGGCGCCCCCGAATCTTTTTTCATCTTGCTCCTGGACACTCCCAGATCAATTTGATGCTAATTCCGGACTTTGTCATCTCATGTATAAATAACTTAAAATATAATAATACCTTTTATTTTTACGTGACCAGAATACCAGTTATCATATCTTTAAAAATTGACAGTAATTCTGCAATATCATCAACCAGTCACTTCAAATTTGATTGTCTTATTAAAAATTAAACAATACAGTTTGAATCTGGATCCAGGCCAGGTCCATACATTGTATTGGTCACTGAGTCTCATGACCATAGTTTTTGTATCAAGGTCTCCCCATCTCTTTTTCCTTGTAACTTATCTGGAAGAACCAGGTTATTGGCCCTGGAGGGTGGCCCCAGGCTGGATTTCGCTGAATGCATCCACATGGTGTCCTTCCCTGCATTCCCCTTTCTCCTATATTTTTGACCTGGATCAGAGTCCGTATTATGTTTTGTTTCTTTGCCTGTTTTGTTAGAGCATTTCATCAGTGGTGGTGGCTAGTCCTTCCAGAGGGACACCTGTCTGGTTATCTCTTCTTTTGTGATATTAGCAGCTTTGATAAGAACCACCTCCCTCCATTTCTTTAAGACTGTGTAATGTCTTTTAAGATAAAAGAATCTTGCCCCAAACTCATCATTAACACTGAAATTATAAGTGAAAACACTGACATTTTAGGACACCTGGGTGGCTCAGCCAGAGGTCTGCCTTTGGTTCAGGTCCTAATCCCAGGGTCCTGGGGTCGAGTCCCACACCAGGCACCTGCTCACTCAGCAGGAAGCCTGCTTCTCTGTCTCCCTCTGCCTTCCACTCCCCCACCCCCCGCTGGTACGCTCATTCTCTCTCTGCCAAATAAATAAAATCTTTAAAACACACACACACACACACACACATTTTAGCCAACACGGTCTCATTTTAGAGAACATTTTTAATTTTCAGTATTTTTACCATGTCGGTAAAGCTTTATGACGAAAGCATTGATGCAGTTCTTACTATACTGAATTGGATACTTTGAAAAATCCTATTTATCAGTGTAGTCAAAAATGATATTATTTCGCATTTGGCTGTTTAAATGAGATCTAACTTTATTTAAACCCCTTTGGCTGGATCATAATAGACGGGCAGTGTAAGGAGGCCACCCTGGAAAGTGCTGAGACTGTCTAGTAAACTGAGGGTCTGGGCCAGAGCAACAGCTTTACGCACGTAGCTTTCTCCTGAGAGCTGGGATGGGGCTGCCTCAGGAGGTGATCCTGTGCTCTGTGGCCACCTCGTGGAAGCCGCTGCCCATGCCACCTTGACCATGGGTGCCGGAGTTCTTGACTCTCACATCCTGTGTGTGCCCAGTCCGTCCTATCCCAGGGCTGCCTCCAGGCAGAGCTCCACACCCCAAGCCCCGTCTCCCCACCTCAGACCATCTTCATGATCAGTAATCTATAGTCTCCCGACAAAGCCCCAGACCTGACGGCTTCACTGGTGAATTCTGCTGTACGTGCAAAGAATAGCTAACACCATCCTTCTCAAACTTTTGCCTAAAAATCGAAGAGAAGGGAACACTTCCTACTCATTCTGAGGCCAGCATCGCCCTGATAATCTGGTCAGGCCCCGTTTCTTTCTTGTAGGCCAGAAGACTTTTTATAGTCTTTCATTTTAGCAGCCTTTAATGTTTGGTTTCATATAACATTTAAAAGCCCCAAATATCTAATGAAAATGCCCTTCTTGTGGGTGTGGGTTCCAGTGTGATTTTAGTTGTCATTGATTTTGCGCGTGTCAGAACAATGAATGTTGATGACCTCCTTTCTGAATAATTGAGATCTCCCATAGTAAAGGCATGTTTAGCACTTCAGAGAGGTATAGAGTCAGTACCTGCAGTGAGGTCACGTCACTTGGGTGACTAATGTTTCTGTGGCATCAGCTGCTCTGACCAGCCATACTTCTTTCTTTAACACAGCCAGATGGCAGGTGAAGGTGTACTGCCTAGAAGGGGTCTGTGGACCACAGTGAGACGTTCATGCTCGAATTCATCCATTGAGCATTAAGTGACAAGCTACTGTGGTCCAGGGAAGCAAATAGGAATAAGGCCAGCCTCGGAGTCGAGTCCAGTGAACAGTGTGTTTATTGGAATTGTGTGAAAGGTGCATGGGGCAGAGGCGACAGAGGAGGAAAGGAGGGCTCAGGCTCCTGGCAAGCACCAGAGGAGGCGTCTTGGAGGCAAGCATTTGAGCCGAGTTCTGAAGGACGAGCTCTGACAAAACACAGAGCCTTCCAGATGTGCCTTCTGGCTGGGTGCGGTCCAGGGCCACAGCCAGATAAGTGGTGGGATGGATAGGCCAGGAGAGAAGCACACCAAGCCAGGAAGTCTGGGCTGCATGTTGTCCCTCCTCCGTCCTCCTGGGTGGTCTCTGCAGATGGTCCTCGGTGCGCGCTGGAGCTTGGAGCGCAGGGCAGGAGGCGGTGCAGTCGTCCAGGGAGAGAGGGCGGCGGGAGTGAAGATGGGAAGGGGTGACAAGTTATTCAAGAGGTAAGAACTGACAGAGCTAGTGACCAACTGGTGTAGCCTCCTTGGGAGAAACCCTTGTTCTGTCCTAACTCTGGAAGCAGTTCTGGTTTGCTCATGTTAATGTATTTTTGGAGGGTTTATTTGTTGTTTTCTTGTTTGTTTGTTTTTGTTTGGTTGGTTTTTTTGATAATATAATCTTGAGCTCCAGATTTTTGACATGCAAACATTAAAAAAGGAAAACATTCTTGGGCAACCCTCTTGGGTCCCCTTCCTCTTTGGGAGTTTGTACTATCACCCAATAAACTTTGCTTCAAAAAGAAAGAAAAGAAGAGAAAAGGAAAGAAAGGAAGAAAAACATTCTTATCTGCACTTAAGTTACACATGTAACTGCTAGGAAAAAAGTTGTTTGGGAGGTTCTGAATAATGTAAAATAATCAGGGTCCTATAAGTATGATTGTGTTCATTAAAGATGAAGTTACTTTATGATTTTTTAAGGTACCTTCAATTTGAGAGACCCCTCTTCTCACTTTTGAAAACAAAGAAAACTTTTCTTCCATGGGTGTATTTATATATTTCATTATTTGTCTATATTAAACATAGAAGGAAGTGGCATTGTGAAAATTTTGTCTAAAATTCTAATACAGGGCCACCTGGGTGGCTCAGTCGGTTAAACGTCTGCCTTTGGCTTAGGTCACAGTCTCGGGGTCCTGCAGGGAGCCTGCTTCTCCCTCTCCCTCTGTGCTCTCTCAAATAAATAAATAAAATCCAAAATAAAATAAACTTCTTTAAGAATCTAAAAAAAATAAAATTCTAATACAAATAAATTGATAAATTATCCCACTCTTGAGACAGAAATAAGGATGCTCTCCAATTAACAACATTTATCCCATGCACTTAAGCAAACAGATAAATGTTTTTTTATCAGTTGTTGCCATAGGCTGGATAAACAGATGCTGAAATGAGGTTTCCTTTATATCCCCCTGGCAGTCACAGCTGCAGGTTTAAGTTAAAGAGCAAAGTCCAAGTTTGTAAAAATTAAAATATCTAATCATTACACCTTATTTAAAATAGCTTATTTTAAAATAACACTTTTTCTGCTTATAAAAATAACCCAGGGAAGTTTTGTTTTGCTCGAAAATATCCATAATTTCACTTCCAGGGTGACCACTGTTAGCACTTCATTATATTTTACCGTCCCTTCCCAGCACCCCCACACCGGAGGATCAGAGCACTCGCTCATTTCGGAAAGCGTTTGTGAGTGCCAGGCGAGCCCCGGCACTGCTGCCCGGGCTGGTGTGCGATGCAAACGGCCCAATCCAGCTTTCTAACCTCCCGGCCTGGGAGGCCATGGGAGAGGGAGAGGGGGACGCAGAGACGGAGAGCCGCAGGACCCGGAGGTCCTTCAGCGGATTGAGAAAGTTCTAAAACCTCAACTCTCCGCTTATCAGTGCCCCACCCATCTAAGCACTTGATAAGACAAATACCACTGTCCCACGTGTGCTGTGTTCTGAGGAACCGAGAGGTTGCTTTTTGTCTTTGTGATCTGGAGGGTAATGGAAGACAGTTAATAAAGGTCACAAGAAGATATTAATTGGCTTTTAAAAATCAGCAAAGGCCACAAGGTTTGAGGGCCTCCCTCAACAGGCACCGCTGGCCATGACTTCAACGGCTCCCTCCCCCATCACCCTCTTGAGGACATTCACTGTTCCTTATCTGTAAGACCATGAAGAGCATCTTCTCTTGGAATGAAGAGTGTAATCACCCAAAGTACGTACACAGTGCTTCACAGATGCACACTGAGATTAAATGATTTATGGTCCATCACGAACATGTTCTATCACGAACATGTTTTGAAGTCGTATTTCAAGGTCCTATGCAAACTGCAGAAAAACCCCATCATCCGTGGACACCCTCGAGTGCCGCCTCTGCTGACACCATCGCGTCCCAGAAACTACTACATTCCCTCGCTGTCAAGACAGATCAGGAGCTCCAAGAACAAGACTGAAACACGCAGGCCCGCCACAGGGAAGGACAGAAGAACTGGTTCTGCTCCAAAGAGATGACCTCAGGAGCCATGGAAACTGCTGTCCTTGGAACAGGCCACCTGGTCTTAGGAGCCTCTCGCAAGAGGAGGCACAGGATCTAATCCTCTGGCATCGGGGCGTGGGTGAAGGCGATAAGTGGAGAATTTATGGTCTGATAGAAATGTCCCAGAACCGGGCTGCCCAGGACAGTAGCCATTGATCACAGAGGCAGTTGAGCACTGGAAGAGAGGATATGCAACCAAGGAATTTGTATTTGTATTTAATTTTAATGCAAATAGTCATATGGGTAGTGGCTACCATATTAGACGGTCAGGTATAGAGCATGCAAAACAGAACAATGTTCCATTTAAAAACCGGATCTAGAAATGTGATGGCTGAGAAGCATGGAGCATGACTGAGGCCTGCATGGTAGCCCTGTGGGCTGGGGACACGGCCCTGGAATTTCGTATCTCAAGTTCTTACGCCCAACCAGCTGATAATTTATTTTTCCTAAACTAAAATATTTAAACCAGCCGATGATGGTGGGGAAAGGCATGTTCCGTCTCAGCCAAATGCTGGGATCCGTGGCAGCTGGCAAAGCATCTTAATGCTTTTATACATATTTTTTACGTACAACCATTCGTTAATGCCAGTTACACGTAGAGTTTTGTTTGAACACCAGGATTCTTAGGCTTAAGTACACTGAACATCCAGGCCTGGGAGCCGCCTACTGTAGAGAATGTTCCTGAACACACCAACCTACAGTTCTGTGGCTGCCCTGTGATGTTCTGAGATACCAACTTCTCCCTGAGGGGCTGGGAGCCGGGGGATCACCGGAACTGAAGCTGAAGGTCACGCGTTTCTCTACTGTCGCTGCAGCAGAGTTGTGACATACGGAGAACCAGGCTCTAAAACGCTATTGAAAAACTAAGCTCCGCTCCACACAGACTTGCTTCTCAGTGTTCACTGCCTAAGAGCCGGAAGCGCTGCGTGAGCGAGGGGCCCGGTGCGCGGCTTGGTCTGCATCTGCTCTCCAGGGTGGACGCCTTGGTTTCAGAAAGCCCTTGCCCCAGGGCAGTTGGCTTTTCCCTGTCAGGCCTTCAGTGTCCCCATGTGAGGAATAAAGGGATTGAACTGGTTCAGAGGTTATGATTCGGGAGGTCAGCGCACAGCCGAGGACTGGCGTCAGGGCTGCGTGTGTTGCAGGTAAGAGCTGACCTCCAGCGGCGTCAGACAGGAAGGGAACGGTCTGCCTCATGGAAGCAGCAGCCCAGAGAGGGTCGGTACCAAGGCCGCCCCGGGGCCCTCTCATCACTCGCCCTGGATTCTGGGGTGTGGGCTCCGTTTGACCACAGCACAGGGCTCCCCACTCAGCATTCTCACTGGGCCACAGAGGTCCGTCTCACCTGAGTGTCTACCTGTGGCCAGAAAACGGGCTATACTGGGTGGTCTCAGCTGACCTGACCACACATAAGGTGGGACCAAGGAGTCCCCTTGAAGGCACACTGGCACGCAGTGGACACCCGAGCAGAAATGTGGGCAGTGGGAGGGGGAGGTGGAACAGACAGCATGTGACAGTGCCCACTCAAGGTGGACTCGGGTTTTTAGCTTTTCTGGGGCAAGGAATCACAAGATGTGTCCGCACTCTGCCTTTTCCTACTCGGCCATAATCAGCTGGTTGTGGGCTGTTGCGGACAAGGCCCAAGGCCGTCACTACCCCTACTGTCTTGTGGGTAACCTGTTCCGCGCTCGTAACGACAGGCCTAGCCCGTGCTGCTGCCTGGTTTTGTCACTCGATAACCTCCTGTTGTGTTGAGTCAGGTTGCCAGGAGGGGACCTGCACCTGGCTGTGCCTACAAGCCACGGGTTCTGGTCTTTGTGAAATCCGAGGAAAGGTGAGAGATCCACGGTGCTGACTCTGAGCAGGGCCCGCAGTGTGAGTAAGGAGTCCCTCTGCCCGTTGCCTCTGGGACCTTGGGTGGTCAGCTCTGCAGACATGCACTGTGCGTGCAGAGAAGGTGGCTCCCAGCCTGCGGAGAGGCCAGCAGGAGCCCTGTTGAGACAGGTCCGGTCCAGGGACACAGGACAAAGGAAGAGGGAAAGACGGGATTGGGAAGTAGAGAGACAAGGGACCCCAAACCCCATGACACGGCCGAAGGGAGGCAGTGGAGGGACAGGCTCGGTTGGAATGTTTAGCGGCAGCCGGCAGGACAGACGGACTTGTGGCGCCACCCAGCACGAGGGATGGGGCTGTGTGGTCAGGTTTGAGGTGGAAAGATCCTGAAAACGCTGCTGAGCGGGATGTGAGCTTTCCTCCTGGGTGGAGTGAGAGCAGGGCCACATGTGGCCCGGAGGTGCGTTTCACTGACAGAGGAGGGGACGGGAGGAGGGGCAGGTTTGGGGACAGCGGTCAGTTGTGACCACGGCAGTGGGCTCAGTGGAGCTGCGTTAAAGGGAGGAACCTTTCTGAAAATGCCCTGTTTTTCAGTAAACATTGAAGAATAGCATGTACAGAAAATGGGTGACTTTTCACAAAGCAACTGCATATAACCAGCACCAGGTCAAGAACTCGAACGTTACCCGCCCCCAGACACCCCCCAACACACACTCCCTTCTCACAGGCCAGACTGGCCGAAGCTCGGTCACCAGGTCCTCCGGCGAACCCTCCTGTGGCGCTTCCTTGCTGTGTGGCGTTCACTGGATGGACGGCGGTTGTCCCTTCTGGTGACGGACGTTTAGGCCGTTCTGATGGGACCGCTCTGAGTGGTGGTGGGGGGGGTCTCAGTGACTGTGTGCATGCGTGCTGCTGGGAGCAGCGGTGGGGGAGGTTCTCTGGGGCGCGGGATTCACCGCGGGTTTGCCCGGCACCGCGTGGCTGCAGGCTGCCCTAGTGTCTCTCGCCGTCCTCCCTCACAGTTGTTACTTCCTGCCGCTTCACTGTCGGTGGACTGTGATACATCTCGGCCGCCGCACGCGCGCGCACGCGTGTGTGTGTGTGTGTGTGTGTGTGTGTGTGACTCTCTCAAATGTCTGGGGCAAGTACTCGGATGGCACAGCTCACAAAAATGTAGCTAAACTCGTAAAGTTGAGTTGGGTCAGTTGAGGCTCAGGCCTTCCCCTGGAGACAGCTGTGGGTTTTCCAGGGAGGGTCGTGTCTGGTTCCCAGTTCAGGGCGCACAGAGCTTTCCCCATTCTCAAGGATGCACCTGGCGAGGAGACAGTTCCGCCGCCAAGGAAAGGCAGCAAGCAGGTTTCCAGGGAGGGTATCAAGGAGCAAGAGGGCTGTGTGCCCCCCGGAGGCCACACCTGGGGAGTCTGGCTTGGCAGGAAGTGTGCTTTCCAGGCCAGGAGGACGCAGGGGACCTCTTCCCAGTGGGATCTAGTGCCTCCCCCGCAAGGGGCTTTCTGCTCTAGGCCGGGCACCGCAGCCGGCGGTCTGAGCACGTGTGGCAGGCATCCTGGTGCTTTTAAAATAAATTATAAATTAGCCTGTAACCATCATAGAGTCTGAGCGCTTCCCCAGAAATGACTTACTCTGAGACCTGCTGGGGAAGCAGCGCACGCCGAGTAGGAAGAAACCGCTTTGCAACCACTTAAAGCCCTATTAGGATGTGCTGAGCAGGGCAGCTGCTTTGTGCATCCGTGACGAAAAGTAGACACTGAATCGGGGTGCAGGGCTGACTGGGGTTGCCTCCTAATGCTGGGGCTCCCCATCGGGATGATCTTGCTGACCTGCTGGCCCCAGGGCTCACAGTCACGCTTGGAGGTCCTCAGAGCTAGAGAGAGCAGGCGCGGGTCTGAAGTGGCCCGGGTGCCCACAGTCCCTCTTCTACTTCGAGTCTGTATGTCCAGCACCCAGGAGGAGCCATGCGGAAAGAGCCTTGACCTGGGCTTCCGCCTCCAAGTATGGCCTTCGACCCCCAGGCTGGCAACAGGAAGTGAGAGGAGCTGTTTGGTCAGAGACCCTGAGACCACAGGAGGCCTGGGAGCTCACAGGACTGTCCGGCTGGGCGGGCGGCCTAGGGCTCAGACGATGTTACACTGCCCTCTCCTGGGCGCCGTCTAGAGAATTAGCCCCACAAGCTCGGGCCAGCGATTTCTTACAACGGCCAGAGCAGATTTAAAGCAAAATGTTTAAAGCCTGCAAGCTTATAGGAAGATAAGGACAGAAGGTACATGCACCCCCGTGGTCCCTGGCCACACTGGGAGACCCCCCCGTTCCCCGGGCTCTGGCGGTTCCTAAAGGCAAAAACAGTGTGGGCATTGTTCCATCTCCTCACCTTCCGGAACGTCCTACCAGATCTCTGGCTCACTGCTGACACCAGTCTGTGGACACCAAAACCCAACAAGGTTTTATTTTTACTGTTTTTTTTCACGGCATCATTCAGGCTCCCAAAAAATCACCTGCAGTCATGCAGTGCAGCCAAAGGGCCACCAGTGAGGAGGGAGCAGCACATGCTGGCCTCCCTCAAAGTCAGAGTCGTTCAGTGCTTGTGAGGGCCCTTCCGTGTCTTAGGTTTTCTGTTCTTGCCCTTGTTCTTTAAGTGACTTTAGACAGACATTGAGATGGTCTCAAATGGACAGAGACTGTGGGGCACTTTTTAAAACAGGCATTAGCCATAGAGTCCCTTATGCTTTAGATGGCTTTACCTTTGGGTCTTATTAAAAATGTCCCAATTTCATGAGCCTTCCATAAACTTCACCCTTATCTTCTTCACAGAACGATGCAAATGGGACAGCAAAGCCTCCTTTCCTCAGGTATGTTAACCTTTGTGCGTGGGGGCCTTCATCAGTGCGCAGCCCAGGAGGCCTGACCCTGAGAGGCCTTGGGCCTGTGGGGTGTGAGGACACGGCCACCTTGTTCTCATCAGTCTGGGGACAAGGGCCTGGAGGCTCTGCCAGCCTCTGCCCAGGTCCCAAAGGGGGGAGCCCTGGTCACAGTTGTGTCGGGCAACTTAATCCAGACCCTGTCCTAGGTGGCTCTCCCGAGTAACCCCTCTCCTGCACAGGGGCCACAGTGAGGTGGGCTCTCCCGTTACAGTGTCTACAGCTCTGGAGAGTTCTGTAGCAGGTGGGTGGCACAGAGAGAACTGCCACAGAGAAACGTTCATTCAGAAAATGTCCGGAATTTTATATAGAAGCCATAGAATTTCACAGAGCAAGAACAGTAGTTCATAGCTTTTAAAATCAAATTTCCATCTCGTAGTATTTCTGCAGCCTTGTTTTTCCTTCCCCTGCAGCGGAGAAAACCCCTTTGCTACTGTGAAACTCCGACCGACCGTGACAAACGATCGCTCAGCGCCCATCATCCGATGAGGAGAGGGTCTGGGAACTCCAGTTCCTCCAGCATTAAGTTCTCACTTGCAAAATGATACACATTGGTCGATGTGCGCAGTAACTGTTGTAAAGCTTCGCCAAAAGGTGCCTGATTTTAACTGTATTCTACTTGAGCAAATCAATGCGTTCTCTCAATTTAACATAGTTGGGCTGATACATTTCTGTCTGTAAGAAGATAAAGAAGTAATAGTTCAGTGATTAGCTCAGTCACTTAAAATATATTCTGTTCATCAGAAGACGGTAAATTTGGTTCCAGTCCTCACTGTATTTTTTAAATACTCTGATTACTTTTTTTAATAGCCAGAGTAAGGGATAGTCTGTGCTTTCATGACTGGCTTTCTGCACCTGAATGCAAAGGAGACCACAGTTTTATTTTATAAAGCATGTGCTCTTACCTAGCATTATGACGTTTATCTAAAGGAAATGATGTGTAAATTTGCATATTAGCATGCAAATCATAATTGTTAGCAATATAAATTATGAGACTATTATATAAAATTTAATTTTTTAACTTAAAAAATTTAAATTGTTTAATCAAATGTAGAGCTACCTAAGATGGAGGAATCTCCGTTTCCCTCGATTTAGACACAGCTATAGAGCGTAGAGACATTTTGCCTGTCCCTGTCACAGCCATGATGTTTAGTACTAGAATAATCACCCAAGGGGCTCCGGAGTTGGGCAGTTCAGAGTTACCAACTGGACTGCACGGGGGCCTGGCTCAGAGCGTCGGACTTGCGGTGAGGGCCCCACGTGAGCAACCCCAGGGTGCTCTCACTACGCTAGTTGACTGAAGCTGCGTCCGTTGCTAGTGTACTCGGAAACGTCTTGGGGTCCAAGTTTCTCCATTTCTGAATCAGGTACTGCCCCCCCCCCCAAGAGCACGTGGAAAGCCGGGAGCCTGCGTGTTGGTGGCTGGGATGGGAAGGTCTGTGTTTCATCCAAGACCCGCCATCACACCCTCAGAACCGGAAACTTTGAGCCAGTGGCCGAGTTTACCTCTGGCAGGCCCTGTTTGGAGGAGTGCAGGGTCATGACGCACACCCGGGCCGTTATACTGTGTGGGCAAAGACGGCCGTATTTATCACAGCTGCTCTGGTTTCGCCATAAAATCAACATTTTTCTATAAACTTGAAAGTGGTCACGGTCAAATGCAGGTAAACCAGTGGAAGCGTGTGACACTTCACGTTCTTGGTCCTGTCCTGGCCGCCAGGCGACCCAGGCCACCCCACCAAGCGCTACTCTTCCAGGGCCGAGTCGGGCTGAGTGCCGATGGCAGACAGCACACCTGTCCTGAGACACGACGCTCCAGCCAACGAAGAAATCACCGTCACAGCTCGTTCAGGGTCCACTGCTTCCCTCACCATCTGAGTAAGGAGGGTTCACGGAAGTGCAGTATTTTCAGCGGTGGGGGCTCAAGCCTCCTTAGCCTCCAGAGCTCTGCTGTTCGGGATCCTCGGCTTTGTTACAGAGACTCTCAGGTGCGCTCTGCGGGCTCCCTTGGCTCACCCGACCCATCTCCGCCTTCACAGAAGGGGAGGGGGGCACTCACCGAGGATGGGACAGCTTGTCTTAGGTCCTGGGCACAGGTGCGTGCTCTGTCAATGTCAAGGTATTATGTTTTGTCATATTAATAAAAAGTTGGAAAGCACACTCTCGAGCTGTGACTGTCTACAGAGGACTAGATCGCGCTCTGCCGGGAGCCGGACGCTGCCGAAGCCAGGCGATGGGGATGGTATTCTAGTCTGGTTACACAGTTTCCAACACGCACGTGAGCTCGTTCACACAAGCAGCAGTGTGCGCACACTGAATAAGCAGAACCAGCTAACAATGGTATGAATCTCATTTATTTAAAACAGTATTTCTCACCTTTCTCAAATTGAAGACTGCAAAAAATAAAAGCAGTGCTTTATTGAGCTGTCATTCACCCCGGAGCAGTGCTGCTGTGTCCCCACGCTGTGACCCCTGCGCCCACGAAACCGCAGCTCATGCCGTCTATCCCACCTCGCTTTACAAAACAGTCCTGAAAGCTTAATCGAATAAAGCTACTGTACACGACATTTACATTAGAAAAAGACAGCTGGATGTAGGAAAGCCAGAGGTGGTGTCCCTTTAAGTGAAGTTGGCTCCACAGTTGGGGCATCTTCGCTTCCTCAAGGCAAAACAGCAGATGAACCCAAACGGGAACAAGATGATGGCCAAGAAGATGCCCAGGAAGGTGAAGGAGTCCTCCAGAACCCCGACTCTGTGGAGAGAAGAGGGGCACTCGTGTTTGTTAGGGCCCTTGGCAGAGCCCCGCACAAGAGGGGACAGAGGGCCCCTGGTGCTTCAGCGACCCTGTTCCCAGAAGCAGTCTTCGCCCCCAGCAACGCGCCCGTTACGCGGGAGCAGGCGGGCCACTGCTCGCCGCCGCCGCCGCCGCCGCCGCTCGACGTGTGAAGGGGAGGGAAGCTACCGACGGAATCCTCACTTGTAACGACAAGAACATTCACTCGCCACGTTACCTACCCTGTTTTGTCGTCCTGCTCCTCCGTTACAAAAGGAGGAAGCAGCAGCAAATGCTAGTTTCTATTAAAGTTCTTGTCTCTCTGAAAACTAGACCAAGAAAACCAAGTCATTTTAGGGTATTTTTTCCCCACTGTTGAAGGTTTACTCTTCCATCCCCTAAACTGATCTTTCTCCGTTCCAAAATCTGAAAAAATGGTTTTGGGAGAAGGTTACAATAGATTTTAGTGAAAGATTAAAATCAGCCATATTCACAATGTCTGTAAAAAGACCACTTATCTTGAGAAATTTAATCTCCATTTCTTCACAAAGTCAAGTTCATCTTCAGTGGGCACAACACACACGCCTACGGGCTATCACCCCAACCATGTGCCAGGAGTGTAGGTTCAGTGACCTGGAGTCACCACTCACACTCCAGGGTCATTTTCAAAGGCCCCAAAGATGGGAAGTAGGAGCCGTGCACTTAGCTCTGCCACTGCTTCTTAAGCTACTTCTGGAAAGTTCTGGACACAGAACTGAAATTAAAATAACCATACTAGCCAGCTCAGCCCTAATGAGCAATGCTTCACATTGCAGAGAACCAGGCAAAGTCAGTGGAAACAAGCTCCTCCCCAGGCGGCCAGGGACACCTCCAGCCTCGTCCACTGTGCTGTGAGCGGAGGCTGTGAACAAGGCACTTCACCAGAATTCACCAGAACAATATGCCAAATCAGCCAGGGCTGGGAACTGAGAAGGAAGAAAGGAGGGTCTCCACAGGTGACAGGAGCTGGGCCAGTAAGCAGAAAGACCTGCCCCCCCCCCCGCACTACCAGAGCGAGCCGGCCTTCAGGGGGTGACCCCCCCCCACGTTCACCCCAGCTGCCTCAGGCTTCCTGAAGCCACTTCCTCCTCTACCCACACCTCAGCTCCTTTGTCTTCAAACGCTGCTAAGATCTCCTGTGGATCTCTTGTGCCCACAATGTTTTAGAAGCAGCTGCTGCTCGTTTTGCCACCTTGTGTGCAGAGGAGGAAGGTTCAACTTAATAGAAGGTCAAGTGTCACGATGAAGCACCCAACAGAAGGTGTCCTCCCCTCAAGATGCCAAACCTGCTGCCGTCCCTTGTGAGCCCCGCCACTGCACACAGCCGTCCCACCCCGCTGCACGTCCAGCCCACGCCCCAGCTCTGCGGAGCGGGCACCAGGCTGAGGACTTATCTAGACCAGGAGGAAGCCTGTTTTTCAACTGCTTAAAGAAAAACTCAAACCCGATGCCCACTTCCCTTCCTCCCCGCTCAGGAAGGAATGCCTAAATGTCTACGATGGACAGTACCCACTAGCGTTACTTCCCAAGGGGCCTGTCCTAAAACACCAGTTCCCCCGATAAGCTCTGCAGAAAAGAAAAGGAATTCTTTGGTTAATTTGAGCAAACTCCCCCCTGCCATGCGCCCCCTTGTCCTGGAGTCACAGTGCACAGTTTAAAAAAAGGCTCTGAGAAGTCCCGCAGTAAAGACCCCTGTGGAACTCTTTCAGCCGGAGTTTCCCAGCCCAGTCAGCCTGGACACAGGCAAGGCCAGATCTGAGGGAAAGCTAATCAACAGGCCTGAATTTCCGTCAGCAGAGTTACCTTTTCTTGTCTAGACTGCTACAAAAGTCTTATAATAGGAGTCCCCTTTCTAAGGACTACCAAGGCCGTCGGGTCCCCACGCTGTTCCTTGGCCCTCCCATGGCTGCCCCTGCCCGTGGGAGTCCAAACACAGCTGTGCAGAGCCCACCTCACACCTGCCCCACCTGCAAAAGCACCAGAGGCCATGCCGCCAAAGTCAGGGGTGAGGCTTCAGGGACACCCTGGGCCACACACACGGGGACAGGAACGCACCTGCTCTGTCCACAGCCCTCGCCAACAGCCCCTGCAACTGTGGAAGCTAATCAAGCCACTCTGAGAGCAGCTGGAGGCGGCCAGGCGGCCTGGGACCACTCGGGGCTTTGGTACCACCCAGGCGCCCCTGGCCTCCTTCCTCCCTGGCTGGCATCTACCGAAGTTCCACCCGCAGCTGAAATCCCAGGAATCACACCAGTTCACGTGGTCGGTTAGAATTCCCAAGGAAAAAGCACAGGGAGGAAGTGAACCAGTCCTCACAGCTGGGTCACAAGCACCAGCTGAGAACCTTCCAGAGAAGCCTGCCCTCTGAAGGAGTTAGGAGGGTGCCTTGCCCAGCATCCCCTCTAGGGGCAAGTGAGGCCCAAGGACAGGGACTGCCTGGCTGAGCACCCACCTAGGCTGGGGCAGGAGCTACGGGTGCTGCTGGCACACGAACCGCCCGTCGGAGGGCAGGCGGCTGTCGTGGGCAGCCTGCCCCACCTGCCTCTTCCCTGGTTCTCCGCGGCCCACAGCTGGAGGAAACCCGGGGGGCGGTGGGGGGCACACACCCAGGCCCTGTCTGCCCATGAGGCTGGGGACCAGCCCTGCCCAAGCACCAGGCTTCCCAGCAGCCCTAACACCGTCTCAGCCCAGCGCTCCCCTCGCTCAGCTCTGGAAGTGCTCTGGGAACTGAAAAGGCAGAGCAGTGGGGACCGCGGGCCCACCAGGCCCACCTGGGCTTCCCGGACACGAGAACACAAGCCGCCTGCCGCTTAGACCCGCGGCGCTTTCCGTCCACAGCCGTCACTCACTCGGGTGGAGCACTCCACGCACTCCTCTGTCCTCCGTAAGCAGCAGTCTGATGCACACTCCCGCGGCCCACACCCCAGGCCGGAGCCCCAGCTCCCCCCATTCGCCTCCACCCCACTCTAAAGATGGCCTGGCCACAGGTCTCCAGAAAGAGCAAGGGCCTTTCCCTTCAGGGATGGGGACCATCCCTGCCAGCAAGTCTGTGACCAAACCACCTTCCCAAACCTAACACGCTTTCAAGCATGAGGAACAAGGACAGCCGGCGGATGCCTACAAACACGGGGTCGGCCCTCGGGCACCACACTTGCCAGCCCAGGGGCCCGCACACCTCTCCCAAACGATAACAAGCTCTGAAGGAACTTTCTTCTAGGTTTGTAACAAACTCGCCTGGCAACCATCTGTGACCTGAACGAACTCGTGGCCACGTACGGTGCTCATTCATCCACTTCCCGTGAACATTCCCATCCTGCTGCAAACAGTAATGTTCTGACCACGGGTACTGCCCCAGACCTCAAAGACAACGCCGGCGTGATTTACGGTTTTTAAAGATCCACAATCTTAGGAACTGAGAACCACAATCTGATCTCTGGGCCACTCTTGACGGAGCAAGACTCCAGGTGCAGAGCAAACCTGTGCCGGGTGCTGGTCCCCCCCCCCCACCAAGGCACCACAGGAGGGAGGGGACGCCCGGGGACAATCCTGACCCAGGCTGCCTCCTGTCAGCCTCTCCCAAACGGTGTCACACGCTCTGCTCTCCAAACCCTGCCCCTCAAAGGTCCCAATCAGTTCAGAACGAGCTTCAACTCTCAACTGGCTCAGAATCCGAACTGAGGGAGCTGCCCCCACAGAGGCTGGAAGGCCCCGCCCCATTCTTGAGCAATAGGCTTGATGGGGGGGGCAGTCAGGGAAGGATGTGGAAGCTGGAGAAACTGGGAACTGACAAATTCTGAAAACGATTCTCTAACTCCTGACTCTGACCCTACGGAGAAAGCGGCCACTCGACATGGGCCGGGAGCGGCCTGGCGAGGCTCTCGGCGGGCAAGCAGGACGATGACGGAGACGAGGCCGGGGCCTGCACGGGGCTCCGGCCTCCCGAGGGACCGCGGAGTGGCCCGACGGGAGTGCGTTCTGAGCTGCCCCGCGAACAGCAGCCCCCACACGTCCCTCGTCCCTCTGGCTGCAGGTCCCCAGAGGTCAGCACGTCCTGTATCCCTCACAGCAACCCCGCCCCGGAGCCCGGGGCACTCAGGGTCACAAGCTGCCGCAGCGCTCCACTGTCCCCAGTTACTCGGGGCGGAAGCCAGCCCCAGACCGGCCTCACTGGAAGCCCACGTCTCCTCAGGGAAGAGGGAGCAGAGGACTTCCTCCAGGTGGCCCTTCAGCCTGGAGCCAAGCTTGGGGACCAGATGCCCAAAGCACCACCACTTGGGAGGCGCCTCTGTCCGGCCTTCTGCTGTCCCACGGCCTCCACCACACACGGGCCGCCCGGAGCAGCAGCACACAGGGCAGGTGCCCGGAGGGGTGGGGGGGACCACCTGCGGGACGTGCTGTGGACCAGAGCAGGCCCCCGGCACTCCTCGGGGTGCTCCCACGAGCTGCGCGCCCTGCCCAGCACAGCCCAGGGCACGAGTCCCAGCTCATCCGGGTGCTGCCCCCTCAAGCCGGGCAGAACTCGCAGGACCTCGGACATGGGCAGGGCCCATCCTGGCGGCGGGATTTCCAGGCAGCCCAGGCCCAGCGGACCCGTCAGGGCAAGGCCGCAACACTGGTTTTGCGGTCGTAGATGCCAGATGAGCTGGGGCCCCGATAATAGGAAAGGGCCCCTCTGCCCCCTGCCCGCAGCCCACTGTCCAGACACCCTCGGCTCCGTCCCAGACCCCTTCCTCTCAGGACCCCTCCACACACCCCACCCTGCCCCCCATGCCCTGTGTCGTACCCTCAGCCTGCCTCTGCCCCCATGGCTCTACCAGGGTCGCCAGAACCCTCTGTGCTAACCACCCCGTGCCACAGGGACCTGACTGCTCTGACTCTGGGCAGCATCTGACCCTGACGGCTGTTCCCTGAGCCTTTCTCGGCTTCCAAGGCCGCACTCATTTCTGGGTCTCCTCGCACCCCTCCGGTTACCGCCAAAACTAAACACCCAGTGACACCCGGCCAGTGTCAGTGGGGAGCCCGGGGCAGGCCAGGCCCTGAGCCTGCTGCTTTATACATGCTCCGGCCTTTGACCCATGCTGCCCAGAGAGCCTGCCCAACAGGCGGCCCCACTGCAGCCAGGCCTGGGATCCCAGACTCCGGGGGCTGCCACCTCCCCTCACCTTGCATCCCCCAAGGCAGGACCGGCTTGAGAGAGGCCGGGGCCTGGCCAAAGCCCTGGCTGGGCAAGATGGCGCTGAATGCAGACAGGCAGGGGTGAAATGAGGAGCACGCTCACCTGCTGGGCTCCAAAGACAAGCTTTCTCGTAGCCCACTAAAAAGGGAAGATGGGGTCAGGCTGCTTAAGACGATGGCCAAGTGACAAGTGACACAGGCCTCTTACGCCAAGCCTCACTCAGAAGGAATCACAGACGTGTGACTTGGGCAAAGCCCTGCCAAGCTACCAGGAAGGGAAGGGGATAGAGCGTGGCTGGCTGGATGGAAAGGGAGACAGTGTAGTCACATGCCAAGTGGCCCATCTCCCAAGTCTGGATGCCAGACAGTGGCCTAGCTGGACTGTGCCCCAGGGGACACCTCTCCACTCTCCGCAGACAGGAGCCGCCCCAGGGCCACGCACCCACTCCCCAAACCACAGGATCGCTCCCCCGGGAAGCGCCCAGCCTCTCCCTCCTTCCCACTGCCCATCTCCCATGCCTCCCGCTCCCCCGCCCGCTGCCTAGGAAGCTGGCCCCACACTCCACATGCTGCAGAAGCAGAGAAAGGCCTCGCGGGGCCAAGGGACTACCCGCTCTCCAGCAGCGGAGGGCACCGCGGCCGGAAGACGGGCACACGCAAGCGTGAAACACCCAATGTTAGGGGGGCCCTTACTGCCAGCATCCATCCTTCTCAGTCCGCACACAAGAGGGAATCACGGGGACGGGCCAAGAGGGAATCAAGAGCGTTTGGTCCCAACTCAGTCCCCAAACACGCTCTCAGAGCACCTCCTCGTCACTACTCCCACCCAGAGGCAGGGAGGATGGTGATCCCAACATAAAAAGGAAAAAGCCTGTCCCCGGTGCGGGCGCCCCACACCTCAGCCTTCAGGCAGCTGACCTTGATCCAGATTCTGCAGGACTGGGGCTCTGGGACCCCAGTTAGCAGAAGCCACAGGCCTCCGGAATGACAGAGCTCCCACCCCGGGGAAAGGGAAGTAACCCGAGAAAGTGCTCCCCACCCGGCAGCAGCCACGGGGCCCTTGCCCGGGTGCTTGGGCCAGGAAGGGCTTCACAGAGCACCCCGACACCCCCACTTCCCAAGAGGGAAAAGAGGGCCAGGATCGGAACACAGCGCCTGCAGCAGACGCAGCAGTGCCTGGGACATGACGCGCAGTCATGGCGTGGAGACGCTGAAATCCCAGCCAGACCGATCTGCCCCAGACACCTTCTGATCCTCCTCCCGAAACCTGGGAGATCACTCAAAGATTCTCCTGCCCAAAAACAGGCCCTTGGAATCCTCCAGCTGGCCCAAGAGGGGACATTAGGACTGTGCCAGGGCTCTGAGCACCCAGCACCAACCTCAAAGCCAAAGCCAGAGGGTTTCCCATCACCCACCTCTGCACATAACCACACACGACTCCCAGTGGCTCTCTCCACAAGCGACCAAACCCTGCCCAGCCCAGCAGCATTCGGCGAGCTCCCAGGCCGCGTCCCTTCTTCCCACCCTTGTGCCTTCAAACTCCAACACCTGTGATGCCGCCAGGTGCCCGTGGAGAGAATGGGGTCCAGGAGGGTACAAGTCATCGCTCTTTCCCCCAACCCCCTTCATGTTCCCCCAAAGGCCGTATCAGAAAACACACCTGTCCTGAGTTTACAGACGAAATCCCCAGCCAGCCCACGGCCCCTTCTACTGGGCACACGGTTGACTCTGGGAGTCCAGCCTCCTCCTCCCAATCTCTGTGAGGCCCTCCCCGGCCCACACCGTTGAGCCCTGCGATTCTGAAATCTTTTAACTTCCCCCTTGACTCCACTCTGGGCCTTCCAGATACACCTTTGACGTTAAGTCTAAGTGTAAACCAGCGTTTCTCAATTCCATCTCAGAGACTTCAACTTCCTTCTCCCAGACAAGCTGAAGACCCGCACTCTTGCATCAAGCAGGCAAGGACCAAGTCTTAGCTGAATCTGAACGCTCATGACCCACGCAGAACAAGCACGTAGCTAGCTGCATCTCAGACCCAATAAAAAGTTACGAGACCCTGGAGGCTTGGTTTGAGAATATGAAATATGGCTCCTGCCCGACACAAAGACCCACGGTGTTTCCATCCTTCTCCAGCTAATGGCTCCGCCATGGATGTTGCTCCCCTGGCATCCTGGACCCCCGGATCACTGGACACACTGGCCATCTGAGTCAGGGTTCTCCTGCCAGGGCACTTCTACCTGCCCTTTCCAGCAAAACAAAACCTTCCACCAGCTTCAAGATTCAACTGCAGATCCCAGAACCAAGGACACCAGGTGTTAACATTTCTGCATCCCACTCATTTCAGACTAAGGGGCCCCAAAACCACCCAACTCCACAGCAAAAGGAACCCCTGCCCGATGACCCATGAAACAATGTTGAGACCTAAGAACAAACGAACCCACGCTCTCCCACACCACAGGTCAGCAGCTTGTCCCAAGACTGGCCCATCTCCCAGCGAGTCTGCCTTTCTGAGGCTCTGGGGGTGTGTTCTCAGAGGCTTCTGGGGGCCAGCCCCCAGCCTGTGACATACCTGCAGACTGGGCAGCCTCCAACGACAACGATGGAATTGGCAGGGTACCTGGTGACATTTCGACTGTGGATGTTGTAGACCCTGGGGTGGTGGGTGGGTATCCCTGTGGGCAGGAAGGCACATCAGAAGGGGGCCGGGAGGAAAACTGGCAAATTTGAGGGCTACTTCTCCTGCCGTCCCCCCGCCCCGATACCCCCCATCCCCTGCACCCAAACTTATCCCTTCCAAAATCCAGACAACGGCCCGCCTCCACGAAGTGCCCACTATGGGCTTTACTGGGTGCTAATTTGCAGACAGCACCCGGTTAACGAAGTTAATGGGAAACAGCGCCGCGGCGCTTCCCGGGACGGGCGGGCCCGGTGCTCGCGACCCCCCAGGTCGGCTGAGGGCCCGACAGCGGGCTCCCAGTGCGGGAGACTCACCCGCCACCCGTCCCCACGGGCTCAGCGTTCCCGGCCCCGGGGCGGCCCCTCGGCAGCGCCCGCGCGCCCCCCCTCCTTCCCGAGCGCGCCCGAGCCGCGCCCCCCGCCGAGGAGGCGTCCGGAGAAAAGTTGGTTTCGGGGTTAAAGGTCGCCACGGGACCGGGCCCAAAGTTTGCTCCTGGGGCCGCGGGCCCGGCGCCCAGCCCCGACCCCGGCCCCACCGGCCTGCAGTCCCCGGCCGCCGGGCGCACCTGTGACGAGGTAGGGGTAGGGCGGCGGCGGGGGCGCGGCGGGGATGGCGCCGTAGCCGTGCGGGCCGCACGCGAAGTCGCCCTGGCCGGCCTCCAGGTTGTAGGCGGGCGGCCGCTCCTGCAGCAGGGGCTTGTGGTCCATGGCGGGCGGCGCCCACCGCGCCCGGCCCGGCTCCCGCCCGGACTCCCGCAAGGACTCCCGCTCCCGCGTCGGCTCGGACTCGCGCGGACGCCCGGACCCGGCGGCGGGACCCGCTCCTCGCGGGCGGCGACGGCGGCTGCGGGGCTGGGCCCCTCTCGGAGGCGGGCGCCGCGGGCTTCCCCTCCGCGCCTCCCCCCCGGCCAGTCACAAGACCCGGGTCACGTGGCGCGGCTCCCGGCGGGGGTGCGGCGCGGGGCGGGGCCGACGCGGCGTCTTAAAGGGGCCGCGTCCGGCCCTGGACACCCGGTCGGCCACTTGTCGGCCTTGACCCCACGCTCTTCCCCCGTCACTTCCACGGCCCCCAGACCGCCACCGCGAGAAGACTCCGCGCCACACACACGACTTCAAGGAGATGCCGCACTGGGGTCGCGACCTTAATGGCCCGCCGACTCCGCCCCTTCCAGCGCCTGGGCCCGCCCCACCCATCTTGGAGCGGAGACCCCTTGGCCAGGTGGAGGTCCGATCGCCCGAGCCCACTCACCACGGGGAAGGGAAGGGGCCAGGGGCGGCTAGGAGGAGAGTCCAGGAGGGGCGAGTCCCCCGGCCGTCTCCTGGTTGTCACCGCTCCGGGGCAAAGGGGCCGGGGGCTCCGCGTTCCGAGCGACCCGGGATCCCGATCAGGGCGGCGGCCCGGGTCAGTGGGAGCGCAAACTCCTGCCGGAAAAGGCAGGGCGTGCTTCTCAGCCTTGCCTGCTCGCGCTCAGCTGATGTTCATTCCGTCGGTTTTCTTCTTGATAAATTAGGTAATTTCTACGAGTTGTAGCCGCTGATTACAAATAATTCGCCGCTTGGGGACAAAACCCTAAATATTGAGCACCTACTACGTGACAAGCACCGTCCCTCCGTCGTTGGTCGGTTTTGCTAATCGTCACAGCAACCCGGGAGGTACTCATTAGCCCTAGTTTACAGCCCGGGGACCAAGACTCAGACAAGGGGAGTGGCCTAAACTTGACGCAAAGACCAACCACTAGGTCGGCTTCCCTCACTGAAGCATTTTCATTGCCGCCCGCTAATTCTTAATGGGTTTGTAATAAAACTTGTAAAAGAAGGATCTGCAAGCTTAAAACCCCTTACATTTGTAGTTCCTCTAGGCCTTTCCAGGGCCTTCTGTAGCATTTGGTGTCTCATGTGACCTGCAGATTGATCCAGCATGAGGACAAAGGACAGCTCAGACCCCACCTTATTTTAAACTTTTCCTCAGCGACCATCTTTTATCTAGGTCACAAGTTTAGCTCCTCAAAGCCCACCTCCTGTACTGGTCATCATCATCCCAGCACCCTGTGCGGGAGAAATGAGGGGTGGGCCTGCCTAGCACTAGGGGAGAGCCAGGTCAAGAATGGAGACTGGAGGAGAGTGGCCAAGGACTTTGCGGCCAGCAGGGGTTCTGGCCTGGGAGAGAGATGGCCCCACAGTGTGAGAGCCCCCAAGGGAGAACAAGGGTGCGTCCCCATCCTCACCGACCAGTGAAAAGTGGGCTTGGGTCAAGCCTGCTGACACCTGGGCAGCTGTGGACACCCACAGGGGGGCCCCCATCCCTCCCCACCTTGCAACTGCTCATAAGGTAGGCTCAGTGAGGTCCTTTCCTGTTGGACTAAAGGTAAGCTGGCTGATGTCCCTTCAATTTCCTGGTTAATTTTCCCTTCGTCATGTGCCTTTGTTTACTAATTCAAACTCCACAAAATCCTTGGCCTCTGGCTCCCTTCTCCTCCAATAATTGGTTCCCCCTGCCCCCCAGCAGTGTCCCCTAGCTGGGAAATCCATATTCATGAATGAGAGGGTGTGGCTTGGGATTTCCCAACATCACTTTGGTGGACATTGCTCACAGACACAAAATAGGTCCTGCCTCTTCATTCAGGAGCAGGCTGAGTGTGACCCGTTACCCCAGGTTCTGCCTCGAAAGGGCTGGGGGGTGGGGTTGGGACAAAGATGACAGGCTGGGAACCCACAAAAGAAGCAGTCCAGTAGGGAGTCAGAGAGTAAACTCACAATGGCAGTGCAGCGAGGCTTGTGCAGTGAGAGGGTTAGAGGTGCCCATGAACCCTGGGTGCCCTAAGAGGACGAGGGCCGAAGTCCCACCTAGAATGCCAGCGGTGACTTGGTCCGAGGGACCAGGGGACCAGCATTCCAGGCAGCATGAACTCCCGTGCCAAAGAGCAGCCCACCGTCTGCCAAGGCTGAGTCACTTGGTGTGATCCAAACCCTGGGAGGGTCTCCAGCAAGCAAGGGTGGGGCTGGCCCGAGGAGGTGGGGCCCGATGTTGGAGGTGGGACAGCCTCCCGTAAGAGCTTACAGCGGAACTGCCAGAGTTTAAACAGAGGAGGAGCAGCCCCGAATTTGCACATTAGAAACAGTGGCTTTGGCAGCTGTGTAGAGGGGAGTTCAGAGACAGGGAATCAAGGAGGGAGGGACAGCTGTGGAGATGGAGAGGAAAGGAAAGGAGTAAGGGAGGCCAAGAGCCCATCGAGACTTGGTCGCCTCCTGGAATACTCATGATGCTCAGGTTTCTGGCTCAGGGGACAATGTTGCCAGAACATGGATGTGAGCCAGGAGAAGCTGTCTGGAGGGGCCGCGTGGGGAGGCCAGGCTGGGACAGGCTGACTCCGTGCTTACATATCCCAAAGAAACGCCTAACCGAAGGCAGGCTGTGCAGGAAGAGAACTCGAAGCGTTAGCCTTATGATAAAGAGCTGAGACGGTCTTCGTGGCTGACAGCCGATCACCCACTCAACAAGTATTTATGGAGCACACACCTTGCCCAGGATGCAACAAAACTGGCAACATCCTGCCTCGGGGAGCACACTCTGACAGGTGGGGGCAGTCTCAGAAAGTGGTGAGTGCTGGGGGGGGGGGGGAATGAGAAGGTCCAGGGCATGGGAGCGAAGTGGCCACGGCAGTGCAGTGCTGTGTGACCTAGCCTCCGTGTTTGGAGTGGGGGCATCGAGAAGGTGAGCGGAGCCTGGAGGGAGGTCAGAGTTAGCCATGAGACCAGAAGGCCCAGCTCCTGTTTGTTTGCTTGTGTTCTGGGCGGAAGGAAGGTAACAGCATGTGTCTAGCCTGGGGGGGAACGATCACGTAGGAAGAGGGAGGAGGTGGGAGAAAGAGGGAGAAGGGGCCCCGTGGCACTGCGGGGATCCCAGGGTCACCCACAGAAATGGGAGGAGGTGGAGCACGTGGGTGCCTGCGCAGGTGGGTGGCAGTGGGGCGGGGAGTCTCTGACTGCTTCTGTTTTCTGTATGACACAGGAAGCAAGGTCAGCAGTGAGACCGAGGATAGGGGAGGGGTGCTGGGGTTCCAGGAAAGAAGAGGAAGTAGGGAAGTCACCAAGGAGAATGGACACTTGGCCAGGCTAGAGAGTCAGGATCTGACCGCACGGCAGTGTAAGAGCTGACCGAGGTCAGCGATGCTTACTTCACAGCGGGACCAAGAATAATCTCACCTATGTTACAAAAAAGAGACGGGCTCCAGCCCCAGGTCAGCAAACCAGGACTTGATACCAAACTGCAGTGTCAACTGTTCCCAGGAGTGCAGTTTTAAACCAGCAGTCGCGAGGTGACCCACCTGACAGAACCCTTCTCCTCCCCAGGAGGTAGCGACCTGCTCTCTCCTTGCCCTGCCCCCTTCTGCCTACAAAAAAATCCATTTTGTGCAGCTCTCCGGAGCTCCTTTCCATCTGCAGGACGGGATGCTGCCTCCTTCACAAGTCACTGAATAAAGTCAATCTGATCTTTCAATTTATTCAGTCGAGGTTTGAAACACCTCAGTTCATCCTCGGGGCCATCCCATGAAGTAGACTTGGGCAGCCCCCAACTGCTTGACTCAGAGGGGTCCCGTAACTCTTCCAAGGTCTCCCAGCCAGGAAAGGTGGGGCTTCAGATCCCACATGGGCACTCAGGCCACTAGCGATCCCTGCACACTGCCTCCATGCAAAGTGCACAGGAAAAGCCAGCCACTGCCGATTTTAACAGAAATACGCTCCGGCTGAAGAAGACTTAGAACATATCTTCCTCTGTGGTAATTGCTCGGGTAGCTGAAATTCTGCACATCCATGAAAGTGAGTAAATACGATTTTAACTGCTATGTGTACAGGCCTTCACTGGCCACACTCTGCAGGGGACCCGGTCAGGCAGTGTGCGTGCTGGCCCCTGCCTGGGAGGTGCCACTGTCCTCCAGACCTTGCCAGTCACCAAGGACTCTCCTCAGATGTAGCCACAGGAAAGCAAAACAAGGATTGTGCCCCTTTTTTGCAGACTGCTGATTACCCATCACGTGAGTGTCTTGCACATTCAGGAAACTAGCATCTCACATGGTTGGGATTGTAAAAAAAAAAAAAAGAAAGAAAGAAAGAAAGAGAAGGAAGGAAGGGAGGGAAGAAAGAAGCGAGCAGCAGCAGCAAAGATTTCAAAATCCAAGGCTGTAACCAATTACACGTGCCTGGCTCAGAGAAGACGCTCACCAAATATTGGCTAAATGTTTATCTTAGATAAACACTGAGTTTTAAGTTTTATGGTAAGCCTTACAACTCTAGTAGGCAAATATTTCTAAATATTTTATAAATTAAGCACATACATTTCTATGCAACACAGGTGACAATTTCACGCTGGGTCACGTGATAAATCTCATCACAAATAATATATATTATATTTAAAGCCATACTCCGCCCTTCGTTCTCTAAGAGGGGGTCCTCGCTCCGCAGGTGTACCCGGTAGAACACTCGTACGATTACCCAGAGAAAATGTGTAATAAGTCCACATTTTCCAGAATTCTCACAAGAACAAAGCAAATGCTAGATGGCAAGTTTCTAGGTAAATAAGTTTCCGAGCAGCTATACTCAAAACCCCTGAAGAGCGGCTCTGTACGAATGGATGAAACTGATGTGTCTGGACTAATAACAGGCAAAGACATGGAAGTCAGACGCACTCGTGGCAGCCACGTGCAAAATTAATTCAACGCCTTTTATCTCTGCCATGTGCCGAGTAACAGAACAGGATGCTTTTCCGAGACTTCTTGATTGGGGGAGGGGGGTCCAAGAAAACTGCAGTCAAATTTGGATGTTGAGGGCGGCACACGGAGGAAGTGGGCTGAGGTTGGAACAACAGCTGGTTGCCATCCAGATTTCTACAAACTGAGAACAGCTCTCGTCTGAGCTGGTCACTTAACCTTTGTAAACCAGGCTTTCTTATACTGAGACTTCAAGCATCCCCTCAAAACTCTAACGATGTCTCCTCTGTGGGGACAGTTCTACCTTCTCCAATGACAGAATCACCATTTCTAAATGGAACGGACAGGGAGAAACCCGACCTTTGTCACGCTGCTGTGTGTTGGGTACTGTGTGGGGATTCAGATCAGGGCCAGGATAGTCAGATTTTATTACCCCCAATTTACATGTAAGGAAGGCACCTATCTGTCTACTAAGTGAGGCCCACCTTGGGCCGGGACAGTGTCTCCTCCCCGTTGCCCCGGTGCCTGGGGTCGTCGGTGCTCAAGAACCACTGACGGCGCCCAAGATCATGTGGCTGGTAAGGGTTCAGAGCTAGACGCTCCCACCTCCAGAACTGAGCTCTGGCCCAGAGACCGTGAAGTGCATCCCCCTTCAGGCTAGAAGTCGATCTGGATCATTCCAGAAAGCCATTCCTGGTTTTAGAAAGCCAGGAGTGCCCAGAGTGTAGGGAAGGTACCCATGAAGATGACTGGTGCCCTGTGGGACCTCCCTCAGTGGTTTTTGTGATTAGAGTATCATTCAGGGAAAAAATATACCTCCAAAACTTTTCTACCCCCTCCCAGAGGTCAATGAAAGTTACTCAGGTTTGCAGAAGGTATTTCCCTTGGAAATCTCTCACTGTTGTTTCATTTATGACAGTAAAGAGAAAACAGGGTGAGCTCGTTACCATTGACCAGAGCACTGAATTCAGTGACAACTGGGCCTCTTCTTTGGTTGGGCGAAAGCAAATGACCACTCCCAAGCTGGGATGAGAGGTCACCTCTTTAGGGCAGTGAGGGACCTCTGTGAGCTGCCCCAGCTGGTGATTTTTACAGCCCCTTGCAGGGCCTCCAAGGGCTTTGGCCTTCCTTCTCAGCCCTTATTCTGTTTGGCCAGTGACACCCAGAACTTGGTCCTTCTGCAAGCCGCGAGTGAAGCAGAAGAGGCTGAGGCTTTGACGTGGTTTCGTGAAGGAGCTTTGTGAAACCAGCGGGCTGGAAGGGCTGAGGGGGCTGAGGTCCCCAGGAAGAAAGGCCACCTCTGCTGCAAGGCCACTCCCCATTCCCAGCCCCTCTCCTCTTGCCAGCCCGCCCTGCCCTGTCCAGCGGCCCCTACCTGCGGCTTGCACCGTTGTCATGGCGAGCTTCAGGGAGCTGCCCCTGGGCGCAGGGAGGGAGCCTCAGGACGGGGCTGGGAACAGCCCCCTTATGCTCCAGCAGAAGACAGGCAGTGGCTGACATGAAGGAGTGATGGAGGAGAAGGCCCCGGGGGAGGAGCCATCGCGGGGCAAGGAGGCCCAGGAGGAACCAGGGGACAGAATGCATCCTCACAATCCTTCCCTGTTCCGAGATTCTCAGGTTCTGAGCCATGAAGTCCCGCCACTAGGAAGAGGCTGGAGGTCCCACCCACGGGATTTTGCCTCTGGCAGTTAAGACAAAGCCCATTTAAGAGCACTGCCAAGGGTATCCTTCATCAAATCCACGACTTAGGAGAGGTAGGAACTATAGGGCTAGCCAGGTAAGGACAAAATGTGACCGGCACCGAAGACAAAGGTCCAGTGTCAGGTTTTGTCCTGTGTCCCTGGAACTGTCAGTAGGGACAGGTGGAACAGGGATTGTAACCTGATCCATGAGGCAAGAACAGCCCCCTGAATTCCAGAAACCAAGCACCCTTCAAAACCATCATTCATTCATTTCTGTAGGTTGTATCCCTGACCTTCCTCAGTCGAGTTCCTTCTGGGGTTCCAATGTAGACCTAAGAAAAGGGAAACGTACTCTACACCTCTGCCAGGAGAAAGGGGGTACCCAGGAGCTGTGTGTAAAGCTGGTATCAGGATCCAGAAAAGCAAGGGCTGCTGGGAGAAGCCCCGCAGGGCCCACCCTGTCCGCGGTGGGTCCTGTGTTCATGGGTCACCAGCACTTGAGCCTGACTGCTGCGGGCCCAAAGGCTGGAATGGGTATGAAATGTCCTCACTGCAAACCACATACCACGTTGCCCGAGGAATCCGCTTTCAAACCTGAGCTCTTACCTGAAGTCCACATCATCACAGGGAGCAAAACTGAGAGTGCAGAATAATTTGTGGCCGGTGGTGCTATCCATAATGCAAGCCTCAGCCCTCTTCAGTTTCAGAGAAGCCCCCTGCGGTGAAAACACATCCCCGTCCCACCTACGCATCGGAACCAGGGCCTATAGCCTGTCCTTTTTAAAAAACCCCAAACCAGCCTTACTGAGATGTAATCATGAGGTCTTTTAGAGGTGACACAACCGTCTTGTCCATCTCATGGCTACTGGTCCTGGCCTCTGTCACCTCCAGGCAGCCCTCCCACCACGCCTGGAAGGAATCACCGTCAGAGACTAAAGTTGCTTTTTAAAAACGTCATTTCCTGCATCGGTCAGATTTGGAAAACCCACACCCTTCACACAGGTTTTAGTTCTTTGCAACCTTAGGTCTCTCCTAAAATGCTTTTTTTTTTTTTGAAGATTTTATTTTGAAGTAATCTCTACACCCAACGTGGGGCTCAAACTGACAACCCTGAGCTCAAGAGTCACGTGCTCAGGGCGCCTGGGTGGCAACGTCGGTTAAGCATCTGACTCTTGATTTCAGCTCAGGTTATGCTCTCGGGGTTGTGGGATCGAGCCCCGCATCGGACTCTGTGCTCAGTGGGGAGTCTGCTTGGGATTTTCTCCCTCTGCCCCTCTGCACCCACCTCCCTCCCTCACTTGCCCCCATCCCACACGCACATGCGCTTTCTCTTTAAAAGATTCGCATGCTCTACCAACTGAGCCAGCCACGCGCCCCTAAAATGATTATTTTTAAAGTCTTGCTGGGTGGTATTCCAAAACCCATCTTCGGGTTTTCACGACTGATTAACCTAGTCCTGTCATTACAAAATAGTGACTTCATCTGTTAGCATTATTAAAAATTTATGTTTGCCTTATTAGCACTAGTTTTTTTTTTTTTAAAAGATCTTATTTATATATGAGAGTGAGAGAGAAAGAGAGCACAAGCAGGGGGAGTGGCAGAGAGGGAGAGGCAGACTCCCCATTGAGCAGGGACCCTGGGATCACGACCTGAGCTGAAGGCAGACACTTGACTGAGTCACTCGGGCGCCCTGTCTTATTAGCATTGTATTAAAATTAGCAAGGCCTCTAGAAATTTTATCGCCCAGAAATGAAGGATTGAATCTTCATGGTGATGTCTTCTCTTTAGGAACCTGGGTGATGTATTGCCAACCTGGGAACACGCAGTGAAGCCTGCTCACTACCTGGCTTTTGTGAGTGAGCACCGGGCACCTGCCCGTCCTCATGCATGATCACCGGCACTGACAGCTCTTGCTTTTTCTGGGGCCACTGGCTTTGTTCCTTGGTCCCCATGCATTTAGCTGTTTCTACTTACACTGATAGAGAAAAGAGTACAAAGCATTGTTTTACCATCCAGGGGAAATCAACACCCACACTTACATGTATATCCACACACATACATTTGTGTGTGTGTATGAGTGTGTGTGTGTTAGAAAGCTCCTACTGTATTCATTTTCTACGCTACACAACAAAGTACCACATATTTAGCAGCTTAAAACCACGCACATTTCTCATCTTGCAGTGTCTGCTGGTCAGGAGTCTGGGCACGGCCTCCCTGGGTCTTCTGCTCAGGGTCTCACAAGCCTGCAACCAACGTGTCACCAGGCTGCGTCCTCACCTGGAAGTGCGAGTGGGGAAGAATTCACTGCCAGGCTCATTCTACTGTTGGCTGGAATCAGTTCCTTGAACCTTCTTACTGGCTGTCGGCCGCCCTCAGATCCTAAAGGCCACCTGAGGTCCCCTGCCACGTGGCCCTCCCCAGAGGCCGTTCACAACATGGCTGTTTGCTTCTGCAAGGCCAGCAGGAGAGAGTGGTTAGCCTCAGAATAAGACTAAAAGGGCTTTTATCTAATTAAGCCAAGCTCACCCAGGATCCTCTCCCTTCCAATTAACCCCAAAATCTACTGATTTGGGACCTTAATTACATCTGCGAAATCCCTGCATCTCTGCAGTGTTCTGGTAGCTACAGGAAAGTCACAGGCCAGCCCACATCAAGGGAGGGGACAACAGAGGGGGCAGAGATCACGGGGCCACTCTGGGGTCTGTGTCCACACCTACTTAATGAAAGCAATGGACATTACACACACTCTGACCTTCCGCACTTACAGCGACGCTTCTGCTCACTTAGTAACGCATCCCTCGGGCTTCATCACGAACGCGTGGCTCTGCCCCAACTCCACTGGCCCTCTCCCTCCAGGCCCTGTTACTCAGCGCCATGTCTTCCGGGCTCCAGCCCCCCTGCCGGCCCTGAGCTGTTGCACTTGACATTCCTCCACTCACGTCCTCCCTCCTTCATTCGGGCCCCTGCTAAAACGTACTCCATCAGAAAAATCCTGAAACTGTGCAGAGAGGCAGTCGAGTAGGGAAGAAGAGCACAGGCTCTGGCGTCAGGGGCCTGAGGGTTGAATCCCAGCTGTCTCTGGGCAGGGTGACCTCCCCATGCCCCAGGGTCGTCCTTGGTCAAGTAACGACAGCAGTCTGGGCCCTTACAGTGGTCTGGCTCATGCACCGAATTGTCCAACTCACTCCTTTCCACCTGGGCCAAGAGTGGACTCCTGCGCGGTTTCGGGGGCAGCTTGCCTGCCTTCTTGGCTGTCCAGAGGCCCTGGTCAGGGATCCCACCCTTCTCTGGTCCCTTCCCTGGTCCTTTCTGGTTTCTGGAGAAATTTCCTTTACAAACTTTTTCTCAATTTCATTTCCTTTGGATCAGGAGACCTACTGGCCATCTGTGGCGGCCACTTCATATCTAAATGCAATTGGTTCTCTCCCATTTCTCCAAATCACTTCCACTACCTGCCCCACCTCCAGCCCCTCTCCAGCATTTACTGAGTGCTCACAATGCCTAAAGAACTGTATCAGGCAGTGAAGGAGCCTGTCAACCCTGAAGTTCACGTTCCTAAAGCTCCCTTTAATTGATGATCTTCATCATTTAGGGATAAAGAGTGGTAATAACTGCAACATACAAATTGGGAGAAGATCATAGAGCACTTCACCCTTAAAACAGACACTTGGAAATACACTGGGGGACTAGAAAGAGGAATTCAGGAATTCCATAATAAGACCTTACAGTAAAGGCAGCAGTAACATGCAGCTGACTCTTTTTTACATTAATTAACTGACTGGTTTTAGAGAGAGCATGAGCAGGGGGAGAAGCAGAGGGAGAGGTCCAAGCAGACTCCATGGACTGCAGAAGCCAAAAGTCAGACGCTCAACCAGCTGAGCCATGCAGGTGCCCCCAGCTGATGTTTTAAGAGATTAGACTACAGGGGGCGCCTGGGTGGCTCGGGTCATGATCCCAGGACGAGCCCCGCGTCGTCGGGCTCCCTGCTCAGCGGGAAGCCTGCTTCTCCCTCTCCCACTCCCCCTGCTGGTGTTCCCTCTCTCGCTGTGTCTCTCTCTGTCCAATAAATAAATAAAATCTTCAAAAAAGAGAGAGAGATTAGACTACAGGCTCTTTAGAGTAGGAGCCTGGAGTATTTCTTTTTGTACCTGCACCCACACTGTCCTTGGCCTGCTGTTTACGGGCTTGAAAGTAACTCAAGAGCTACTGTTGGGACTGATTATTGCGTGGGTGACCTCAGCAGGTTCCCGCCTGCAGCCCCCCGTCCAACACAGCCGAGAAAGCTTTCTGTTCACTTGGGATCTGACACCAGTGACTGCAAGAGGGGGTGAGGACACTGTCACTGGTGACTGTTGTTTGCCATCCGTCTCACCCCCCAGGTCCAAAACAACACAGAGGGGACAGTGGAAATTCGTGTTGTCCTGGGCACCGGTCCCAGCCCTGCCACTGCCTGCCTCTAAAGGGAAAATGAAAATGGCCATTTTTGAACGTTCAGTGTGTGAACTACCTGCTGTTGCCTACAAGATCTAGGAATCTGGGTAGCGACCCTAAAAGGTGAGATCCTTGCTCCCTCAAACCCCAAGTCCCTAAGACATAGGCAAAGGAGTTGATATTGGCCAACTGGATCCTGGAGCTGGGACGTCGGATCTGCAGTGAGTGACAAAGAGAACGGACAGACTGGAATGTGTGGCGGTGGCGGCAGCATCCAGGGCCAGAAGGGAGTGGAGGCAGTGGCACTGGGGCAACACCCAACAGCATCAGTGCCCACACCCTGGTCAGGCTGTTGCTGTGGCAAGACAGGCACGGCGATGGTGGCTCTCGGGGGCCCTCGTTCCTGCTTGTTTCCCAGCCTGCTGTTGATGCTGTGACGGACACAACTCCCATCGCCATGGACCCCTCCCACCTTTCTGTCCGCAACCCAAGAAATCAGACAATTAGCTGTGTGAACATCAGCAAATGCCTTTGCCTTTGGGCTCTGTCAAACGGGGCTGGTAACAGCTACTGGGACTGTCCCAACACGGACTGTGCTCCTCTTTCCCCTGGAAAGCTCCCAGAAAAGATGTGGCTGACGTGAGCTCAACTTTTTGAGAATAAAAATGAAATGGATGTCAATTTGTAGTATTCATTAACTGGGTTTTATGTACACATTTCAAATCAGAGATACACGTACGAAATGTTTTGAAAACGTTTTCCACTCTTACTTTCCTGGAAATGACTCAAATGTCTTTTCATGTCGCTATCACCATGATGCTACCATCATGCCAGCGCCCTCTCTGTGCCCTCAAACAGATTGCCAGGGCACGTCATCCTCTCTTTTTCCTGGATTGTTTGAGCTACAACATTTTAAAAAATCCTGTGTGATGGTGTCACTGGTTAAGTTATCTCATTCACGTAAAACTAGGACTGTTGCCTTTATCCTATGTCCTTTGGGAAAAAAACCCTTTTTATTTTATTTTATTATTTACTTATTTTAAATGCTCAGGGTTTTTTAGATTTTTTTTTAGTTGTTTTTTTTCTTTTAAATTTACTTGAGAGAGAGAGAGAACACGAGTGGGGGAAAGGGGCAAAAGGAGAGGGAGAAGCAGACTCCCCGCTGAGCAGGGAGCCAGATGCGGGGCTCAATCCCAGGACCCTGGGACCCAAGCTGAAGGCAGATGCTTAACCGACTGAGCCATCCAGGCACCCCAAAAATATACCTTTTTAAATTATAAAATACGATAGAGAAGACTGTCCTGAGACATAAATGTTGTGAATTATCATAAAGCAACACTTACGTAACCACTGCCCAGGTCAAGAACTAAAAACAATGGCAGCAATCCCAAAGCCTCAGTATGTCCCTTTGGTCCTCCAAAGGCATCCACAGCCTGGTTTTTATGGTAATGTTATGGCAACCATTTACTTCTCTTTATATTTTTACCATAAACTATACATCCTCAAACATTATAATTAAATTCTTGACTATTTTTGAACTTTGCGTATAAAAGGCATCATATGTACTCCTTTAGGCTAGCTTTTTTTACTCACCATATATTCTAGATTCACCCAAGTTGTTGCATCTAGTTGTACTTCATTTTTGGTTACCAATAATATCCCTGTATGACTACTATCACACTTATTCATCCATTCCACTGCTGACGGACACTTGGAACCATTAGAAACGATGCTACTGAGAACGTTCTGGCATGCGCTCCTGGTGTGTATTAGCAAAGGCACTGTTGACCACAGGGCAGGCCTATCTTCAGTGTCACTAGATAACGTCAGACTGACTTCCCCAGTGATAGCACCAATTTGTACTTCCAATTGGCCTGTCCCGTAGGCAACTCCCTGTGGGTCTAATTTGTATTCCCCTGCTTCCTGCTGAGGTTGAGCGCTTTCTCCTGTTTATTAGCCATTTGTATTGCCTCTTCCTTTGTAGTGCCCTGCCCCTTCAGGTCCTTCACCTTTTTCACAATTTAAATGTTTGTCTTTTTCTTACTGATTGGCCGGAGTTCCTTCTCTGTTCTGGATCCTAGCCCTTTGTGCGTCAGGCGTATTGCAAATATCTTCTGCTCTGTGGCTTGCCTTTTTACCCTTTTAATGGTGTCTTGATAAAGAGAAGTTTTTGATTTTAAAGTAGTTGAATGTATCCATCTTTTCCGTTATAGTTGGTGCTTTCTACATCTTTTTTGTAGAAATCCTTCCTTACCTCAAGATCTTTAAGCTATTTTTATATGGGGGCATTGGGTGGCTCAGCTGGTTAAGTGTCTGACTCTTGATCTTGGCCTAGGTCTTCATCTCATAGTGTTTGAGCCCTGTGTTGGGCTCCACGCTGGGTATGGAGCCCACCTTAAAAAAAAAAAAGAAAAGAAAAGAAAAGAAAAGAAAAGAAAAGAAAGATATTTTCTTACATTATCTTCAAGAAGTTTTGTTTTTCACATTTAAATCTATAATTAAAGTAGCCATATATCTCGGGTTATAACTCCTGTCCTGGCATCTCTTCTAGCTAGAATCCCCTTTTACTCTTAAAAGTGTCTGACAATTTCCTTAAGCTTTTCTTCTTGGAACAAGTTAGCAGCAGTGAATTCTAATCCTAGCCACTACAGATTACTGGTTCTTGAACAGGTATGGAGAAGCATACCAAAATGCCTCAGAAGAGCCAGCATGGGTCTGGCTTTAAATCTCGTGGTTGGGTGGCGCCCGTCCCTGATGCACTGCCTGCCCGGGAGAGCTGTGGTAAGCCCGGCAGAGCTGAGGCCAGGATCTTCTTTATCAGCCACCACCCAGGGCAGATCCTACCTGTGGCAACCGTCAGCAGAGCTCCGTTTCTGTGCTGGAAAGAGAGCTGATGGGCTTTCAGATAGAAAACCTCACTCCAGAGTAGGTTAATAATAAACTTCATTTGTGTAAATGATTGTAAAACACAATGAAAAACATGTTAGGTACAAGTGGCTTGACAAATAATATTTCCGGAATCAAATATTATACAGTATGTTTCTTTTACATAGAAGTATAACACAGATTATGGTTTGGTTTTGCACATTCGGTGTGAGTCTGCTGCCGTTAGAAGTTCCTGGGGCTCCTCGCTGGCTCAGTCGGTTCAGCGGGTGGATCTTGATCTTGGGGTTGTGAGTTCAAGCCCCAAGCTGGGTGTAGAGTTACTTAAAAATAAAAATCTCGAAAAAAAAAAAAAAAAAGTTCTTCCAACTACTGTCAACCAGTAGCCGCCGTGGGGTCTAGCACAGAGATACGTACAGGAAGTACAAAATAAGTCCTGCATGAGAAGCTTCTGGCCCATGTATATCCACTGGTATATAAATATTAAGGACTTAAAGGTATGAGCGCAAGCTTTATGTTGCTTCCCCGAGTAGGGTTTATGTTAAGCAAACTGACCTGGGTTTTCTTTGTCTACTCCTGACCCTTGTACCTTACCACTGACCTTATCAGTTTATCCTCTTTAACCTCGAACCAACCATCTTTACACACACAATTCAAGTACACCCCTACAGGTTAGACAGTCTTTCCTGGCTTCTAATGTAGTTCTCTCTCCCCCACTGGAGCTTTTCAGCTCCAGGGGGAAAGACCTCTTGGCCGATTGGAATCCCCAACAGCGCTAGCGCTAACCTAATGTCGTAAGCACTCCACAGACGGCTGTGGAACGAATACTCGACTTGGCCATGCCTGTGAATTTGTATAACCAGGCAGAGATCAGACAACTGGGACGGTGACTCACACTGGCTTCTACGTTTAGTTCATTGTTTGTTTGAGTTTTGGATTTGAGGTGTTGTAGGTTTCCTCTTAGAAACAAAAACATCACTTCTTCACTTGAAGGCGCCGTTGCCTGTGTGAGTCAGGCACGTACATGAACTTTCAGCTGTCCTTTTCAACAGATGGTTTTGGCAAGTGTCCCTCTGCCAGTGATGGGGGAAACATCACGTTTTTAACTGCTTCAGCTAGCGCCTAAGTATCGCCGTACAGTGCGGGTTATCGGGAGCGCGGCACTACCGGCGGAGCAGTGACACGGGGTCGCCGACGTCCAGGAGCAAGGCTGTCCAGGGTCCTGCCTTATCAGGTTCACGGCCAGACATCTGACTCACTGGCTCTACAAAGGGTGGAATGACTGTAAAAGAATTAAACTGAAAGTACCATGAACCACTCACCATTAAGAGCTTACTCCCAGCAAATGAGTCTCCACAGAGAAAGGAAAAATCACAGTAGTTAGCAAAAAGACAGGCCACCAGAAAGATCTTAGGAACAACCTTACCACCTCCATTTAACACATGCAAAACCCACTGGAAGCCATGTTAAGGAAGGGCCAAGGCGCCACGGTCGTTGCTGGTGGAGGTGGGGGATGAAATGGACAGAGCGCGCTGTGTGTAGGCCAGCACTGCTAATCTCTGCCCTTTTTGCTCAGGCTCTTCCAACATTTTTCATTGCATGACTCACCCATTATCTGGGGACCTGGGAGAGGGATATTTATTCCTTTAATAAAAATCAAATACCTGTTATGTGTTAAGCAATCACTAAGCCCCAGAAATTCCAAAACGAGTAAGAGTCATTCCCTCAGGGCACCTGGGTGGCTCAGTTGGTTAAGCGTCTGCCTCCGGCTCAGGTCATGATTCTGGGGTCCTGGGACTGAGCCCTGCATTGGGCTCCCCGCTCAGCGGGGAGTCTGCTTCTCCCTCTACCCCTCTCCTCTGCTTGTGCTCTTTCTTTCTTTCAAATAAATAAAATGTTTTAAAAAATCATCAAGTCACGCCCTCAAATATATTGCTGTGCTCAGGGATACAGATAGAAAAACAATTATAAGACAGCATATGGGGGACTAGAATCAAGAACAGACAAAATATGGGGCAAAATAACCCACATCTGCTTTCCTTTGGCTTTAGTAAGAGCTGACCTTTGATCTGAGACTTAAGGCCAAATGAGAATGGACAGCGGAAGGAGGGTGGGTATGGCATGTGCGACGGTGGGGGCTCCGTAGGAGAAGTTTAGAGGGGCCAGGAGCACAGCAGCAAGTTCTGCCAAGGCTGGAGCTTAAAGATTCACAGAAGCCACCACAGAATTGAGGATACCGTGATAGGTAGAAAGGGTGGTGAAGAGCCAGCCATTTGGAAAGCCTGAGCTCTCTCCTGTGGCCGAAGGGCAAGTGTCGGGGAAATCCAGAGCACCCAGCCTGTCATCTCTCCAGCCATCCCTCCCTGACCCAAATATGAGAGATGGATACAGTAATGTCCATCATCCTGAAAGCAGCCCTCTATCAATCATTTGGAATACTGCTGAACCCAGTGCTGCTTCTGAAACTCTAAGACTTGATGCAAATGGCCAAGTACCTTGAACCCAAATATGCAGAGACTATAATAACAATAGTAGTAATATGTGAGTGCTTGTAAGCACTTTACATATACCTTCTCACTTCATCCTCCCTCCAACTGAAAGACACAGGTGGTGTTATTCCCATTTTACAGATGAGGACACAGGCTCAGAGGCGTAGTGACTCGTATAGTAAGTGACGGAGCTGGGATCTGAACCTACTGTGTCTGCCCCAGGAAAGATGGCAAGGAGGACAGACAGGAAACAAGAAACGAAGGTTAAAACAAAAGTGCAGAAATGGGAACAAGGACTATCGGCTGTGGTGAGGGCAGAAAAACACAGGCCTCCTAACAACTGGAGAGTCAGCCCTTGCAGGCCGAAAGGACTGGAGGGTGGGGGGTGGTGGAGGTGGCAGGAGGGGAACTATGGGTCCCCAGAAGTTCCACTGTGTCAGACTCTGAGTTCAGGGAAACTGGTATTGAATCCTGTCACAGCACAGGCACTCTGCAAGGACCACGGAGTGCTCCTAACTCAAGGCTTCTTTGAACGTGGAATCTGAGGCCAGACAGGAGAAATGGCTACAAACTGTCACCGACAGAACAGCGTACGGGTCCCCCTACCTCCGGACTACTGCTTCTGCCATCTGGCAGCCACTCCTGCTAGCAGTACCCTAATTTTCCTCTGAGGAACCCGCCCCCTTGTCTCAGGCCCTCCTGCCCTGAGTCTTCGTCAAAAATACCACAGCCTGGGGAGCTGAAACCACAAACGCTGATCCCTCAAAGTTCTGGAAGCTGGAAGTCCAAGATCCAGGCACCAGCAGGTCTGGTGTCTGATGCCAGCCTGCTTCCTGGCTGGTAGACAGCCACCCTCTCACTGGATCCTCAGGAAGGGAGGGGGCCTCAGCCCGTCTGTGTCTCTTCCCCCAAGGGCGCTACCCTCTTAGGAGGGCTCTACCCCCATGACCCAATAGCCACCCCCCCAAGCCCTCATCACCACCCCACTGAGGGTGAAGGTTTCCACGTATGCATCTTACCCGGACACAAACATACAGCGCATGCTAACCCACATGTCCAGATTAAGCCAGTCCACAAAAGCTACCCCGAAGGCTACGCACAAGACCACGAAACCACCCAAGATGAATCAGAGGCTTTTCTGCCTTTCCTCCCAGCGGAGTCGGCCCGTGTGGGGCTCCCGCGGCCGCCACGGTGGGGAAAGAGCTGGTCTGCATCTCAGAAAGGAGCAAGGGCGACAGCCGGAGCGGGAGGAAGGGGAACCGGGTCCAAGCCACATCGCTTCGGCCTCCGCGTCGGGCTGTGCGCGGCCAGCCACCAGTCACGTTGCCTGTTTTGTTCTTCACCTCCGTCCCAACTGCGGGGGTAGCTCCCCGGGTTGCCGAGGGGATGGAGGGAGGCGCGGGCGCATCCCTTCCACCCGGGCGGGCAGACGGCAGGGCGCTCACACGGTCACTGGCAACACCGCAGCCTGAACAAAACAGTGGCCTGTTACCGCCACCACCCCACGCTGTGCTCCCAGAATCACAGGTTTGGAGGATTTCTCCCAAGAAGGTTAAAGCTTTGAGTCTGTGTGCTCGACGGCCACATTTCGGTGAGAAGGGGAACCACCTAGACACCAGTCTCCACCTGCGTCCGCCGGCTCTCCTCCTCCCACCTCCGGTCGCCAGAGTGCCGCCCCCCAGAGCCCTCCCGGCCGTCCCCTCCTCGCCTTACGTCCTGACAACACAAGGCTGGCGGGCCGGGGCCTGAGGTACGACGAGCCGGGTCCTGAGGAAACGACGGGTCGCTCCTGAAAAAACGACGGGCCGGGTTCTCGGAGGGCGGCGGGGGGTCGCGGGGGGGGGGAGTCCTGGGGGCGTCGGTGGTGTGCGGGCCCGCTTGGCTCCCGGAAGCGCGCAGAAACCTGGCCGCACCAGACGCCGGCAGCACCTACTCCACCGCGACCCCCGGAAGTGGGTGGGCGCGCGACCCCCAGGCGGGCCCGTGATGCGGTGCGCCGCAGCCAATCGCGCGCGCCCGGCCTTGCGTCACGGCGAGGCCGGCCAATGGGCGCGGCCCTAACGGCCGCTTCCTGCCCGCCCCCTCGCCCCGGCAGCCGGGGGAGGGTCGACCCGCTAAGCCCCGCCGCCGAGGAGCGATCGCCGCGACCCCGCCCGCCGGGCGCCAGCCCAGGTGAGTGCGGCGGCGGGCCCGGGCCGTGGGATGGGCGCCCCGGCTTCTCCGGACAAGTTGGGGCGACGGAGGGCTGGGGATCCTCCTCACCCCGCGGCTGCGTTGGGTGGGAGACACTGTGTTCGTGCGCTTTTCTGCACACAATTCGGGGCGCCGTCGCCGTCCCCCGGAGCGCCCGGTGACGCCCCCGCTCCAGCCTTTGCGCTGGAGTGACTTGGGGAGCGGGTTCCTGGAGCCTGCGGGTTTAGAGGATCGGGCTGCGAGGAGCCCGTTTGTTCCTCCCCTAGGCAGCGGTAGGAGCAAATCTGCTTGTCGTGGGATTAGCAGGGGGCAGATGGTGAGGACCGGGCGCTCCGACTATGCCGCTGGTGACGGGGCACGGGGCCCACCTGTCGCCCAAGTGCACGGAGCCGGAATGAAACCAGGCTGACCCGCCCGCGATGATGAGGGGTGGGATGGGGTGGGGTTCATCCCCAGATGGCCGGCTCAAGGCATCTCCTGCCCAGTACCGCCCGGACCCTGCTTCAGGAAGGACTCAACCACCGGGCATGCCCTCCTATTTCCTCCCGTCTTTGGACCCTGATGTCGCTTTCCAACAGCCCCCGCAAGTGGCAGGCAGTAAGCAACCGCCAGAAGTCAGGGCTGGCTCTGTTTGCACAGGGGTGGGATTGACAGGGTGTGACAGAAAAACTAACAGGAAACCTTTCAGGAAGGAGCCTTAAGGCAGACGTGGGGAAACAGATGCTTTGGGAGCTCCGTTGGTCCCTCGTGTCCCTCCCTTTACCATACCCCGGCCCTACTCCCCCCACCCTCACTTTTTCTTGAGGACCTTTTGGTCTCTGAAGGTATCTTTTAGTAAACCTGTGCAGAAAGGCAGATGACTCTGACGTGGGCGATCAGGTGACTTCTTCGTGAATTGACAGAAGGTCCAACTGGAATTCATTGCGCAGAGAAGTTCTTGGTGAATCCAAGGTTGCTTTCTTGGAAAGTGTTCTCTCTAGCCCTACAAAACAAAGAAATCCCAGGATCCCAGAATCATGGGACTTAATACTCAAACCTCCATTCAAGAGTCCTCTGACCCAGTGGCCCTGCACTGGTTACCTGGTCACCTCACAGCCGGGAAGTGGCATATGGGGAGCTGGGGTGACATGCTGGCAAGAGCAGGAAGACGGTGAGGCTGGCCAAGGATGTTCACCCCCATCATTTAGCCGGGGAGCGCTGGTGCCTGTGTGTCCACTCTGAAGGGAGTTTGCAAACATAACCCCCACCCCGTCCTCCGCACTAGAGTCTTTTGTTAGCTGCCCCGAGGTTCAATTATGTCTATATGGAAATTAGTGCTTAGTCATTTCTCTGAAGGGAAGTGTTTCAAGTAAGCGAAAGTCACTATTCATTGAGCTCAACCTAGAGATAGCCTGACTTCACTGGTTTCTTATACGGTGAACTGTGACCCGAGAGATAGCTTTGAAGAGTGGATTTATATTCACATGACATCATAGGAGCCAACATTCCCTTCACCCCCCAAAATTCTTATTTTTCCCCCAAACAGTTTATGATGAGGATATTCAAACACATGGCCACGTTTAAAGAATTATGCAGTAAACACCCTTATACCCCCCACCTGAATTCCTCTATTGATCTTTTACTGTACTTGTTTTATTCTATACGTATCCACTTCTCATGACCTGACTTTAAGCCTTAAGTCATCGATGACATTCGGCCTCCCTGGAGCAGTATTTCCATCTTAGCCCAGGGAGTCGGCCGTGCCATGGATGGAGGTGGTGGTGATTATCCATAAACTTGGGGTGAACACCCACTATGTGCAGAGTGCTGTTAGGTGTTTGGAAATGAAGAGGCTGAAGACGCAGGCTGAGGAGGAAGGGATTTGATTTTTTTCTGTTTTCTAAGGGTTGAGAGATCGGCAGTAGTTTGAAATAGCAGGTGCCAAGTAATAAAACGGCACCAGTAATGCTCACGGAGTCCTTGCTGCCTACCGAGCACTGTCATAGGCTCTGTACTGTATTATCTCACTTCATCTTACGACTTCGTAAGTAGATCAGCATTCCTTTCTGCCTTTAACAAATTAAGAAATCGAGGGACGCCTGGGTGGTGCAGTCGTTAAGCGTCTGCCTTCGGCTCAGGGCGTGATCCCAGCGTTCTGGATTGAGCCCCACATCAGGGTCCTCGGCTGGGAGCCTGCTTCCTCCTCTCCCACTCCCCCTGCTTGTGTTCCCTCTCTCGCTGGCTGTCTCTGTCAAATAAAGAAATAAAAATATTTTTTAAAAAATTAAGAAATCGAGGCATAGAGAGGTGAGTCGGCTCCAGGTGGTGTCAGAAAGGGATGGAGCCGGGACCCAGATTTCAAGAGTCTGCAGTGTAGATGCCAGAGGGGGAGAGCGGACCCCCAGGCTTGGCCAGGCAGAATGGGTGTCTTGGGGTCACCACAGCTCTTCCATCTGGATGCAGATACCAGTTTTCAAATGGCTCCAGAAGGCTGGTTTTGTGACTTCCCATGTGTTTGACTGGGCCTAGGTACCACGGCGGAGAGGTCAGGGTTCCGGGATGTCTCCCAACGTGTGGCTCCTGTTCCTTCTGCTTCCCTTCTTCCTCATCCCTTGGTTATTTCCTCCCCAGCCTGTACTCTTCTTGGTATTTGTAAGACACGCTTTGTTCCAGAAGAGGCTGTGTGCCTGTAGCAGACGCTCCTGTTATCAGCCACTTTGCATCCGTCCTGCTGTCCCCAGCACCCACAGCCTCGGGTAGGCCGTGGGAGGGGAACAGCCTGGCCCAGCAGCTTCGAGGCACCTGGCCTGCCACTGTCTGTCTCCCAGTAGCTCTTCCCTCCTTCCTGCCCTGGGCTGTGGTGTGTCAGGCAGAGCTTCTCACTGCCCCCCACCCCCAGGCTGCTGTCATTCAGCTGTTTTATTTTGGCTAAAGTTCTGGCCTTGTGGCCCTGCCTTGGTAGGAGGCTTGACCCTACCAGAAGCCAGGCTCCAGGAATTAGGCCCTGGGGAACACCAGCACAGTCAGCCCTGGAGGTGTGGGGGTGGCCAGTGAAGGAACTTACCAGTTGCCTCGCCCATCCTGGCAGAAAGGAAGAGGACAGAAAAAGGAACAGGAGTGGAGGATGGCAGATGGGGAGGGATCAGGGAGGAGAGGGTGGTGGTCACCCAAGGAGGTTGAAGACAGGACCCCCACATCCCCGCCGTGGAGCTGCAGGGCTCCCACAGGATCTAGCTGGGGTGGCAGACCTGTGGGGATGCTTTCACCAAACCCGTATAGGATTGTCACCATGGGACCAGTGTAAGTGAGGGGACCTGCCCACCGCGGGGCAGAGGCCTCTCGGGGACACAGCGATGGGCATAGAATTGAACTAAATCCATGACTTTTCCTTTATTCTTTTGACAAGACAGCTAGGGAGGAAATGTGACCAAATAATGATAGTCATTCGATTTGGGGAGGTAGGTGCAATTTTTTTTCCCTCCGTACATTTTTGTATGTTTGAAAATAATGCCCATCATTAGAGGGAAGGAAAGAACAAAGAAGGAAACAGTGCCCTAGACTCTGGGAGCCAGGAGCTGGTGGCGGACACTGACGCCGGCCTCCTGCCTCCAGCTCTCCCCCCGCGGCCGCGGCCATGCCCAACTCCGTGCTGTGGGCCGTGGATCTCTTCGGGAAGGTGTACACGCTCTCCACGGCTGGGCAGTACTGGGAGCTCTGCAGGGCCAGCCAGCTGGAGTTCAAGCGCGTCAGCGCGACCACGCAGTGCTGCTGGGGCATCGCCTGCGACAACCAGGTCTACGTTTATGTGTGCGCCAGCGACGTCCCCATCCGCCGCCGGGAGGAGGCCTATGAGAATCAGGTGGGGTCATGTGTGTTTGGGTGGCTGCGTTGGGTCAGTTTTCTGGGAAGGAAGTCACCCCGCCCCAGACTTGTGGCCAAGTCCCACGTTCGTGTCCTTCGTGCTGCTTAAGGCCCGGATTGTGTAGTGCTCAGGGTCTTTGGGGCCAGAGTCCCCGTTGTGTCTTTATAAAGGCAGGCTGGCCAGGTCCGCACAAGGGTGGGCTCCCGGTGGTTTCCAAGAGCCCAGGAAGGGCCGTGACCTCTACTGCCTGCCCCTCGGGGCTCTGTGTCTGCGGCAGGTTCCCTGCCATGCTCAAGTGCTGGCTCTTGGTGACAACTGGGGGGCGGCTCTGATCCCTGATCTCCATCCTGGAGATCAGGAAGACCCCCTAGTAGCTGGGTCCCACTCACCCCAGAGAGGTCCCCAGCACCCCGGGCCAGCTGCAGGCCTCAGGCCTGTCTCTGCTTCCCGGCCCCCAGCGCTGGAACCCCGTGGGCGGCTTCTGTGAGAAGTTCCTGCCGAGTGACCGCTGGCAGTGGAGCGACGTGAGTGGGCTCCAGCACCGGCCGCTGGATGGGGTGGCGCTGCCCTCGCGGCACTGGGAGTGGGAGTCGGACTGGTACGTGGATGAGAACTTTGGAGGGGAACCCACCGAGAAAGGGGTAGGTGAATTTGGTTCCCCCTGGGGCTCCCCATTGGGGAAGGAGTGCTTTGGGCTGGACCTGTACCCCCGCGGCCGTCCCCAGCGCCCCAGCATCTAGCCTCAGGCAGCACCCTGCCTGCTCCCACTTGCTGCTTGGGGTAGGGGGGCGGTGGGTGCTTTGGGCCATACCACCGTCCCCCTCCCTCTCTTCCACCCTGCTCCCCGCCTGCCCCGGCTCTGTCCTTCCCCAGGAGCCTTACAGTCCCCCCGCCCCCCCGCCGCGTGGTATTTCAGGGGTGGACGTACGCCATCGACTTCCCCGCCACCTACACGAGAGACAAGAAGTGGAATTCTTGCGTGCGGCGGCGGCGGTGGATCCGGTACCGGAGATACAAGTCCCGGGACACCTGGGCCAAGGTCTGCGCTGAGCGAGGCCTGGGGGTGGGGTAGGGCGCAGATGGCAGTCCCACTGGTGGGGACAGAGTCCCATGGGACCCTGTCCCACAAACACCGTGGTACCATGTGTTCCTCCATTTGGAAGCTGGCCATACAGGAGGCCAGACTAGACGGTGGCCCAGGATGGCACAGAACATGACCTGACTGGTCTCCAGGCTGTTCTGTCCCGGACTAAGGCCCAGTCAGTGCACTTCTTCCAACCCCACTCCCACAGGAGCCACTCTGACTCTTGTGTTGTTCCCGTGACTCCAAAAAAACTTTCTAACTTTGGGATAGGAGGCCTGGACTAGGGTCCTGTGTGGCCTTGCGTGAGAGGAAGGCCTTGGACCCTCAGCACACCCCTCTGGAGGGTCCAAGTCCGTGAGGTGGGGCCGCTGGCCCCGCCTGCCAGCCCCTTGCCCTGGGAGCAGCCCAGAGAGCAGGCACAGAGCCAACACCATGCAGGGCTGACACCACGGGACCAGGTTCAGTGCTCGGCCCCTTCTAGGTGAGGGGATGGAGTCACAGCGGTTGGGCCACCGCAAGGCACAGAGCCAAGACCTTGCATGTATGTCTGTCTTCCATATGCAGAGCAGCAGTGACCCCTCGGGGACAGTGACCCAGGCCTGGAGGCCGATAGAGGGAGGACAGGGCAAACGGGGCCCCGGGCTAGGAGCTCTCTGTCCCAAAGCTGCCTTCTCCATGAAGTCAGGCAGGAGAACAGAAGGCAGTGTGCTGGGAGGTGGGAGGGTTGGAGCCCCCCCCCTCCCCCACTCAGGTGTCCACCGGGAGGGGAACAGTGCCATCTGCTGGCCAGCTGGCCACAGGTACTGACCGCCTCTGCCACGCACCTCCTTGTTTCAGATCCCTTCGAAGGATGACCCCAAGCAACTGCCCGACCCTTTCAATGACCTCTCTGTGGGGGGGTGGGAAATCACAGATGAGCCCGTGGGCCGCCTGTCCGTGTGGGCTGTGTCTCTGCAGGGAAAGGTAAGGCCTGTGTCCCCTGTGCCAAAGATGGGAGGTGGCTGAGGGAGGCTGGCTACAGACAGGAGCGGGGCAGGAGAGACTGGCCCTCAGGTGTCCTCCCAGAGGTGGAAGAGGGGTGGGGGGCTGCCCTCCTCGCCTCTTGTCCTTACAGCGGGGACTGCCGTGAGCAGACAAGGTGGCATGTTACTGGGGTCCCCATGGTAACCCCTCCTGTGAATCCTGCTATCCTGTAGTCCTACTCCTCCTGGAAGCCTCTGACATCCCGCCCCCTGCTTGGTCCTGGCCTGTCCCTTCTCTGAGCTCCCGGAGCATTGATCAGTGCCCACCGTGAGCTCAGAGGCCATCAGTAGTGTCTGCTCAGACATATTCTGAGCGCCCTGCCTGTTCCCTTCTGGGGACTCCCACACAGCAGTCTCCAAAAGTATTGTGGATGGGGGGAGGGAGGGGGCTGGGGGGAGGGATGTACATATGTATAGGTGAAGGGATAGGTGAAGGGACAGGTGGACAGATGGGTGACAGGTGAGTGGGTGGGTGGATGGATGGGTGATGGGTAGGTGGGGGGTGAGTGGGTAGATAGATGGGCTATGGGGAGGTGGGTATGTGGACAGATGGGCGATGGGTAGGTGGGGGGTGAGTGGGTAGATAGATGGGCTGTGGGTCGGAGGGGAGGTCGGTGGGTGGGTGTGTGGATATTTGGAGAGGAGAGGAGGTTCGTCTCTCAGAGTCCATGACTAAGGAGTAAAGCCAGCCCCTGATGGCAGGAGCAACGTAGGTGGTCCTGCCTGCAGGTGACTGACCTTCAGCTGTTTCAGAGCAGACTTCATCTATCCAGGACTCTTTATCACAAAGTCACCCAGACTCTCTGGGGCTTCAGGATAAACAGCAGGTTTTGATCAGGCTTACCTCTGGGGTCCTGTCTGGCCTAGGCTTAGGTCAAGCTGTAGTTGTGGGTTTTCTCTGAGTCGTGCTGGAGGATGGTGGGGAACTGGCCTGGGACAGAGCCTCCGTTGAGGGGCCATGCCCACCTGGATGCCGAGAGGGGAGAACAGGGGTGTGAGAGCAGTGTGGGTGGTCACTGCGTGCTGCCCTGCACCATTCCTGGGGGCCGAGAAAGGTATGACTAGGAGCCTGGGCTCCAGGAGGAGCTGGAGAGACATAGGGGCCCCCGAACCACCAGAGGGAGGCTGCCCGGGCGTGGTTCTGCAGTGTGGGCTGTAAGGGTGAGGTGAAGAGTTGGGAAGCCGTGGTCCCCAGGGTGAAGACAGGCTGGAAGAGGGTCCCCAGCCCTCCTGCACCTCGCAACAAGGTGTAGCCCCCTCCCGATGACACGAGCCAGTTTGGACATGATCAGGTGGCTCTGTCTTAAATATTTTATTATGCTCAGTGCTTTCGGGTTAAGGGGGGAAAGAAATGAATGTTTTAAACATTCGTATGCAAGGGATTTGGGGGTTTTCCCATTTAACCACCAAGGACCCCACTTTCCCTAGAGACAGTGTACTGAGAGTACATGGCCACTAGAGGGCACAGGACACCAGGCTGGGGCCAGAGGTCTGCCTGGGGCCTTAGGTGAGTGGGGAAGGGGTTCTTGCCAGTGGATGATCCAAAGGGGTTTGTCTCCCAGGATGGCTGAAATCCAGGGTTACATTTTTTTTTTAAAGATTTTATTTATTTATTTGACAGAGAGAGAGACAGCCAGCGAGAGAGGGAGCACAAGCAGAGGGAGTGGGAGAGGAAGAAGCAGGCTCCCAGCGGAGCAAGGAGCCCGATGCCGGGCTCGATCCCAGGACGCTGGGATCACGCCCTGAGCCGAAGGCAGACGCTTAACGACTGAGCCACCCAGGCGCCCCAAGGGTTACATTTTTTACAGGGGTGGGGGCATCTAATCTGGCATGAGGATCCCGATGGCAGTGGGGGCCGGGAGAGCAAGTCTGGACAGTCAGGGCCCCCTGGCCCCAGAGACTCTATGCCTGGCTCAGTTGTACGCTGATGCAAACGGAGCCAGCCTCCGGCAGCTCCCCTGTCGCGGAGGCCTGGCCAGACCCCGTCTGACCCTGCCGTGGGTTTCTCCGCCACCCAGGTGTGGTACAGAGAGGACGTCAGCCACCCCAACCCCGAAGGCTCATCGTGGTCCCTTGTGGACACCCCAGGGGAGGCGGTGCAGATCAGCTGTGGGCCCCACGACCTCCTGTGGGTCACGCTCTGGGAGGGGCAGGCCTTGGTCCGGGAAGGAATCAACAGGAACAATCCCAAAGGTGGGCAGCCCTACGCCCCATACAGGGAGAGGCAGGGGACGCCTAGCTTCTCCCCAGCGCTCTCGCTGATGGGGGCCGCCTGCTCTTTCTTCTGGGGCCGGGTAGGAAGTTCCTGGTCCATAGTGGAGCCTCCCGCCTCTGAAAACGGGATCGTGCACGTCTCCGTGGGGGTCGGCGTGGTCTGGGCCATCACCAAGGACCGGAAAGTAAGATGGGGTCACTGGGCGCTGGGGCCAAGGTCTCTGTTTCATTTCTTTACTTTGTTTTTTTTTTCTTGAAAGGAATCACTGGCCCATATGGGACTCGGACTCAGAGCTCCATGTTGAGGGCTGTGTGGTTTTTTGTTCTTGTAAGCGTGGTCTCAACCCCTTAGAACAAATCCAGCCAAGCACCATGCACTTTCTGGGGTTGAAGGCCTTGGTGATCTCCACGAAAAGCCTGCACCCCCATACCAAGCGCAGAACAACCGTATTTATCACTCAGTAGGCCATAACATTTCAAATAGTCAGATGCCAATTTTCTGAAACCCGCCACTAACTGAATATGTCCCTGCTGCTCCTGCCTGCTGCCAAGAGGTGCTAAACTGGTAGAATATTCTAGAAAGATTCAGACAGCCTTGTCTCCTGGAGGGGCAATGAATGCCCTCTGCCAGAGAAGAGACAGGAAGCTACCAGGATAGGTTATGACTGAGGGCAGGCGACCCTCAGCCATGTGGGACAGTGCCAAGCCCAGAGGGAGAAGCGGCAGGGGTGTGGAGAAGAGGGACCTGCATCACGTCTCCTTTCTCAGTGATGTGCTGTGCTCATTCGTGGCACGAACCAAAGGACCAGATTATTCATTTGTTCTTCCAGAGCCTTTGAAAACGGTCTTATTTCAGCGACCCTCCAAGGGGACATGTCTGTTTCTGACTTTCCCAGGTGTGGTTCCGAAGAGGCGTCAACTCACACAATCCCTGTGGCACCAGCTGGATCGAGATGGTCGGAGACATGATGATGGTGAACGTGGGGCTGAATGACCAGGTGCGCACGGGACTCCGAGCCGTGGGTCCCGACTGCCGGGGTCCGCAGCTCTTGCTCAGCAGAGGTCTCAGAGTGGGGGCTCCTGCTGCTTCCTGCTGCCCCTTCCAACCAGGCGTGATGCCAGCACGGGGCGGGGGGCCCAGCAGCTCCTCGGGCTCCTGGCCTGTGAGGGCACCCAGGGCACTGGCTCCGCCTGGGTCTCACAGTCCTTGCTCATCCCAGGCCCCTCCCCTCAGGATGCTCAGAGCGTTGGTGGTGAGCACAGACCAGGGGCGCACACCCCGGAGACTGGGAGGGTTTTGTTGAGAATTATTTGGGCAAAATCAGCGCAGCAAGTGAAGAATGAGACTGATTTTCCCGACTTTGTAGACACAGCATCTCTTGAATATAGTTTGTACAGCGAGGCAGCCTCATAGATGATAAGGTTTGATTGCTTTTAAGACTGACTGTGGGAAGGTGACTCCTTTCCCAGCGCACTGCCCTAGAAGCTCTTCCTGGGGGTGCTGGCCTTTTCTGTGGCCCCTTGCCGTCCTCGCACCCACCCCAGTCAGCGGGGTACACGGCGGTCAGGGGCAAGACAGGCGCTGGCTGGTGCACACGGGGACCGTGGATGGAGGCCAGCCTGCCACGGCCAAGTGATGGAGACACCGCAGTCCTCCCAGCAAGGCCACCTGACCACCCTGGGCAGGCTGTGGCCCTTTCGGCACCCCCACAGGCCAGAGCCCCAAATGGGCTGGTCCCTGGTCCCTTCAGCTGCTCGACACACCTTCCTTCCTCAGCACCCAAAGGCAGAGGGGAGGATGCCTGCCAAGCCACCTTTTTCATAGAAAGTGAGGTCAGGATCGAGGAGGCTATCTTGCATCCTTACAAAGACCCAGACCATCCTCTGGGTTCACTTGGGGAGCAGCTTTCCTCCCACCAGAGGTTACACGGAAGATGGGGACAGGAATGGACTCTGTGGCCCAGCACAGTGCCCAGTGGCATCACCACCTCCTCTGGACTCTGTCAGCCCAAAGCCCAGGGTCTGCCTGAGGTTGGGGAGCCAGGACAGGGTCCCTGCTTCTCCGGAGCTGGGTGCTGTGCCCTCCCCTGGTCCTCTCGGGGCTCTGTTCCCTGCACTGGACTCATGCACCCACGTCCCCTGCCATCAACACTTCCAGCCAAAACACTCATGTGCGCGCGCACACACCCCACCACACATATGGGGGGGGGGGACTTCGGCCTGCATTTGCAGACATGTCCTCTAGCCTTGGGGTGCTCTCCCTTACCCCTTGTCCTCTCCTTACACCCCCAAAGAGAAGGGATCCTTCCAGTCTGTGCTGGCCTCTGACCCAGCTGTGCCTGTCTCTGTGCCAGGTTTGGGGCATTGGCTGCGAGGACCGGGCCGTGTACTTCCGCCAGGGTGTTACCCAGAGCGAGCTCAGCGGGAAGACATGGAAGGCCATCGTCGCCGGCCGAGAGAGTGACCGATCGCACTCTGGTAGCTCGTCAAGTCTCCTCAGGTGATCCCAGGGGCAGCAGGGCACGGAGGACTCGGGTTGGGAAGGGCTCTCAGTGGCCTCGGTGGGCAGCGTCTGGGGGAGGCTGCGGCTTGGCCTCTCAGTGGGGTGCTGGGCCTTGTCGCAGGCAGGGAAAATCCAGGTTCGGCCCACAAGAGCCACGGCCTGTGAGGTCTCTCCCTTCCTGTGCCTGGTGCCAGGGCTCGGCCTGAGCGTGGCCCGTGGGGGCAGGCTGGGGGCTGGGTGGGAGGTGGCAGGTGGGTGAGGTTGGAATGTCCATCCGTGTTGGAGCCGGGGGTCGTCCCTAAACAGGGCTGGCCCACTGGTTCTGAAGTCTCAAGGTCTGGGAGAGAAAAGGCTTCTCTGTCAAAGGAAAGCAGAGAAGACAGACGGCCCCTTTAGTCTAGAACAGGGACCTCAGATTTGGCCGTGCACCAGAAACACCCAGAAGGCTTGTCCCTGCACAGATGTCCAGGCCCCGGCCCCAGAGCTTCTGTTCCCGCAGAATTTTGCCTTCAGTAGATTTTGCCTTCTTTGCACGGCCCCAGGGGTGCCCACTGCTACAGCTCTGAGGACCACGTCTTGAGAGCCGTGGGGGTAGGGAGTGTGGATGATTCCCGGCTCTGCCCACTGGTCTTAACTACGGGCAGGTGACTTAGGGTCTCAGCGCGGGGGACGCCTCAGCTCTGTACCGTGAATGTCCGCAGTACTTACCCGCCCAGTCCTGTGGCACAGGGGCCCTCGGGACAGCGCTCCACAGCAGCATGGGCCCTCCCCAGACCCTGGGCCACATGCCTTCGCTCCCCCAGCATGGCGGTCTTCGCTCTGCTGCACCGAACGCCCGGAGGCCCAGGAGGCGGGCTGAACTTTCCTTGTTTACCTGAGGGTTTAGGCTCTCAGCTGGCAGTACTCAGATATTGGAATCAGCTGAGAAGCTTCGAAAACTGATGCCAAACCTTAGATTTGGCACTGGCCTCTTAGATAAGACCGGAAGCACTGGAAATGAAAGGAAGAATAGAGACATTGGAATTTCATCAAAATTAAAAACTTTTGTGCATCAAAGGGTGCCATCAGGAAAAGGAAGAGACATCTAGAATATATAAAGAGCTCTTACAACTTACAACGAGCAGACAACTCAATTTAAAAAGGGCAAGGGACTGGAATAGACATTTCTCCCAAGTAGATATGCCAGTGGCCGACAAACATATGAAAAGACACTCAGCGTCGTTAGTCATCAGGGAAAAACAAACCAAAACCACAAACGAGATACCACTTCACACCCACCGGGAGAGCTGTCTGTAGTCAAAAAGAAAGGCGGTACCAAGTGTTGACGAGATGGGGAGAAATTGGGACCCCCGTGCAGTGCCAGGGCGGCCGCTGTGGAAAACAGTCTGGCAGTTGCTCAAGTTGAAGATAGAGCGACCCCCTGACCCAGCACTCGCACCCCTGGATCTACACCCAGAAGAACGGAAAATAGACGTCGAAACAAAAATTCATGTATGAATGCTTATAGAAGCCTTATTCACAGTAGCCAAAATGTACGAACCACTCAGACGTCCCTCCACAGGTGACTAAACAAAATGTGGCATACCCACACAGCAGAATATTCTTCGGCGACGAAAGGAAGTACTGAGCCACGCTACAACATGGGTGAACCTTGACCTCATCATAGGAAGCGGGAGAAGCCAGTCACAGAAGACCGCATACGACGCGAAGCCATTTATACGCAGCTTCCAGAAGAGGCGAATCCACAGGGACAGAAGGGCGATCGGTGGAGGCGGGGGGTGGGGAAGCGGGGGAGAGTATGGAGAGTGGCTCCGTAACGGGGTCGGGGTTTCCATGTGGGGGTGACGACAAAGTTCTGGAACAAGGTCGTGGCAGTTGTTGCGTAACCGTGTGGGTGTTTAATGCCACGTCATTTGCGATGGTAAATATTACATGTATTTTGCCACAATAAGAAAATAATACTACCCCCAGATTTCCACCCCCAGATAAATGATAACGATCGGCCTGGGGTGCGACCTGGCTGTTCCAGCTCTTCGGGAGGTAGCTGTCCCTGTGTGTGTGACACGGTACGGCTGCAGCTTGTCCGGGGTCATAACGGACGAGCCAGGCCTGCCCACAGCAGTGCGTGGCCTTCCCTCACAGAGGTCACGGGTCTGCCCCCTTTTGTCCCCAGTGCTGGCTGCTTTTTTGGCGACGAGGTAAGGGGCAGTGGTGAGTCCTGCGCACCGAGCGACACGGATGCCTCTTTGGAAGCCGACAGACCGGGGCCTGACCAGCCTGTTCCTGCAGAGTCTATGGACGGTCCCAGGAACCCCAGGGACAGCTTGGCCTCAGGCCCAGGCACCGGCAGGACCACAGAGTGTGCCGTGGAGCTCGCTGGCCCGGCCACTCAGACTCCTGGGCCCGGGCCTCGCCCTGGCCCGGCCTCCACCCCGGCCGAACTGCCCTGGACCAATATTGACCTGAAGGAGTCCAAGAGAGCACCCAACCACTCGGCTGCTGTCTTTCCAGAGACCACGGGCCTCTCCTCGCTGGGGCTCCTCCCACTGGGCTTGGAGGAGCCCTACGGGGCCGATGACCACCCGCTGTGGGCCTGGGTGTCCGGAGGAGGCTGTGCCGTGGAGGCCCACGCCGTACTCAAGTGGTTCACTGTCCAGTCGGGTAAGCGCAGGTGTCGGAGGGCCCAGCCCCCCCGAGGGTGCTCCTTGCGGGGGGTACCAGAGGAGGGAGCCCTGGCCTGCTGCCCAGCTGTGGGTGGGCCGGGCGCCTGGCCCTGAGGCTCTGCTGGCCTGCAGGCCTGTCCCCCTCGGTGCAGACGCTCTCCTTGTCCATCATGCCGGCCCAGACCGCTGCCTGGCGGAAGCAGATCTTCCAGCAGCTCACGGAAAGGACCAAGCGGGAGCTGGAGCACTTCCGGCACTACGAGCAGGCTGTGGAGCAGGTGGGCAGTTCCCGGAGGCACCGTCCTTCAGCTGGTGCCCACTGAGCGCCCACAGTAGACTGTTCCAAGGGGGAGGTGGAGGAGACAGAGATGCATCCTCTGTCCTACCAGCTCAGAGGCGAAGCCGTCCCTTCTGGGCCCCATAGATTCCAGGATGAAGATATGAGTCCGATTAGACTCATCCATCTGGAAGAACTCAGGCCCCATTGTGCTCCAGGCACAGCCTCGGCCCTGGACACCTCAGTGGGAGGCATGGAGAGGGGAGTGCTGTCCCCTGGAAGGGACCCCAAGAACCAAGATAGTGTGGCGTTTGATTGAGATGAGTGAAGACAGGGTTGAGGGCTGGCCCGGAGCCCCTCAGGCAGAGCCCAGCCCCTGGAGGCCCACAGCCAGGTTGGGAGGCAGAAGCTACACGAAGCACATGGCTCCTCGGGCCTGGGCTGCTAGTGCAGAAGCATCTTGCTGGGTCCGAAGCGTCGGGCCTCCAGACACAGGCGGGCCAGGTGTGGGCCCCAGCTTTGCCACTGACTCCCTCAGTGACGTTGGGTCAGGCACAGAACCTCCCTGAGCCTCAGCTGCCCCATCTAGAGCATGGGGTAAGAGTGTTGACCCCACAGGCTGTTTGAGAATTAGGAGGGTGTGCAGAGACAACACTGGCTTGGGGGCCCGGTGCCTGTTGGGTGTATGATAGCGCCACCTTGGTCATTAGGGGAAGTTAGGGAGCTGGGAGCGCTGCGCCGGAGCCCCCTGTGAGGCAGTGAAGGCTCCAGCGCGGCCCTGGGGTGCTGGGAGCTGGGTACACATGGGGCCGGAGTCTGGGGCCCCAGGGGCCTACCTGTGACTCTTGGGTCCTGTGCCACAGTCAGTGTGGGTGAAGACGGGGGCCCTGCAGTGGTGGTGCGACTGGAAACCCCACAAGTGGGTGGACGTCCGCGTGGCCCTGGAGCAGTTCACAGGGCTCGACGGGGCTCGGGACAGCATCCTCTTCATCTACTATGTGGTCCACGAGGAGAAGAAGGTGTGTGGAGGCTCCCAGGGGAGGGGGGCCCAGCGCTGGCCCGAGGGGACAGCAGCCGCGGTCAGTGGCCGGCAGGTGTGTGCAGGTCCCTGCCGCAGTCTCAGCGAGCCCCCTCCTCACGGAGCTGCTGACGGTCACTGGGGTTTCAGCTCAGGGAGTTAAAGCCCCTCCGCCCTCCCAGCACTGGGGTTCGAACCTAGTCATTTGGGTTCACGAGCGCCCTTGTCGACATCAAGAATGTCACCAAGGCACTTGCTCATGAACGAGGCTTCCCTACTGAGCACGCTGGGTCCCAGAGCCCACCACTCGAACCCACAGGCCCCGGGGGCACCCCTAGGACTGGCTCTCTGGAGCCAGGGGTGCCCCAGGCCATCCCTGTCCCTCCACCATGGCACGGGCTCCACCCAGAGGCCCACTGTGCCCCCAGCCCCACAGGTCCCCGTCTGGCCTGGTGACAGCCCTGCCCCCACCCTCTGTCAACAGTACATCCACGTGTTCCTCAACGAGGTGACGGTGTTGGTCCCCGTGCTCAATGAGACCAAGCACTCCTTCGCCCTGTACACGCCCGAGAGGACCCGGCAGAGGTGGCCTGTGCATCTGGCTGCTGCCACCGAGCAGGACATGAATGACTGGGTGAGTGGACATGAAGGACGGGCCGGGCTCCAAGGGCAGCGCTCCCGGGGCTGCCCGGCCTCGGCCTGCCGCCCACCCCCTTCCCAGCGCTGACCGGTCGTTTCCCCACGCCAGCTTGCCCTGCTCAACCTGTCCTGCTGCGAGAGCCGGAGGGTCCACGGCCGCCCCTCCCCACAGGCCATCTGGTCCATCACCTGCAAGGGGGACATCTTTGTGAGCGAGCCCAGCCCGGACCTGGAGGCCTCCGAGCACATGCTGCCGTGCGACCAGATGTGAGTCAGCTGTGCTCAGGGCTCGAGTCTCCCTGGGCCTGTTGGAGGACCCCGAGGGGGACCAGAAGCCTGGCATTTAGGGTGGGAAGGCAGATGGGGACCCAGGAGGGGACACAATGCTCCCAGTTCTGACCCAGGGCTTCCCCTAGGTCCCTCTGAGCCCCTGAGGACCAGGGGGAATGTAGGTGAGACCAGGAGGCCCCACTCAGGAGGGGACAGTGGATGCTTGTGTCCGCCCTTCGTTCATCCATTCTTGGCCCTGGTTGCCCATCACCCAGATGGACAAGTCAGACGACCTCCAGGGACAGTGGGCAGGACCTTGGCACACGGGAGGGTGACCCAGGTGGCACCCTGCACTCTGCCCACTCGGGAGGCTGTGCTGTCACCCCTCAGTGTGCTGGCCCGAGTCGTGGCTCATCCAGATGAGACGGCCCTGCCTTCTGCCCCCACATGCCTGGCCCAGACCCCCAGGGGCCATGAGGAACAGGGGCTGCTGGCTCGGACCCCCTACCGCCACCCCGCAGACCCTTAGTCTCCTGCACCCACTCTGGGGCCGCGTTAGCTCCCATCGCTACTGGATGGGAAGGCAGGCAGGTGCCATTGTCCTTAATAAAGTCCACCGTTCGGAGCCCAAAGATGAGTCAAAATCGGATGTTCGAGGGAGGCCAGTGAGCCAAAAGCGCTGTCGGGGTAGAAGGCTGGCAAGGTGTGCGGGGACGCGCGTCTCCATGACCTCTCTCCCCTCGCTCCAGGTTCTGGCGGCAGATGGGAGGCCACCTGCGGGTGGTGGAGGCCAACGGCCGGGGTGTGGTGTGGGGCATTGGCTACGACCACACGGCCTGGGTCTACACTGGCGGCTACGGCGGAGGCTGCTTCCAAGGTGAGAGCAGCCTGGATGCGGAGGCTGGCAGGACCAGCTCCCTGAGCTCTGCCCACAGCCTTCCCGGGCCAGTCCCTCCTCTAATCCCACCTGGCTTCCCTGCCCCACTCCAGAGCCACTGTCCCAGTGTTGGCTCTTGGCAGACAGCGGGCTGACAGGTGACCTTCACCACAGCCAGCCTCCACAGAGAATGGTCCCAGAGCCAGCCCTCGAGGTGTGAGAGCCGGGAGACCAGGCCTGGCCTCCAACATGCCTTCCTGGGCACCCACAGCTGAGCTGGGGGCTTTGAAGCTTCTAGAAGGCAGCTGCCAGAGCCTCCACTGTGTCCAACCCCTCATTTCACAGACAACGCCCAGGGCATAATGGGGTGGCCCCAGGACCTGGGTCACGTGAGTCCCAGGCCTGAATTCTAGACCCTGAATAGCTGGGTCATGCCCTCGGGGGTGCCAGTTTGCTGAACCCCTGTTGGCTCCCCAAGTTCTGGGCAACAAGGTCCTGTGTCTCCTCCAGGGAAATGCAGGCAGAAACAGACTCTCAAGTGGCAAGTTCCAAGCCACAGCCCACATGCCCTACAGTGAGGGACGGCCAATCCTGGAGAGCCAGGTGTGGTCCCCTGAGACCACGGGAACCGCACATCTTCCTCATTTGTGAGGCAGGAACTTTACAGATGAGATTGGGGCTGGTGGACGCTGTGTGAGTGTTAATACGGAGGGAGCTGCTGGGCCCCCGCACCCTCCCGGTGCCTGGTCAGTGGGAAGACAGGGAGAGAAGAGGTGCAGCCAAGAACAGGGTGTGAGAGGAGCTAGAGGTGGCATGGACAGGAGACGTAATGCGCAGCAGGGTCTGCTCGTGGGGGGTGTCACCCCAGAATAATCACACTGCGAGAACCCCAAGCCAGGCACGTGAACCCCTGTCTGCTGGCCCTCCCCGCTCTCTGCGGCCTTCAGGGCTTCAGACGGAAGCCTGAGTCCCCAGCCGGCAGCCTCCTCTCCCCGCAGGCCTGGCCAGCAGCACCAGTAACATCTACACGCAGTCGGACGTGAAGTGCGTCTGCATCTACGAGAACCAGCGCTGGAACCCCGTCACGGGCTACTCCGGCAGGTGAGCGGTGCGGGCGCCAGCCGGGGGGCTGCCCGGCCCAGGCCACGGTCGTGACGGCAACACAGAGATGGTGTGTGGTGGCCTCACCATCGGGTCCTCGAGGGCGACCCAGCTCGTCTAAGCTCCACTGCACCTCAGACGGGGAGATCGTTCATGACCTTCCAGTGTCGCACGGCTTGAAGGATTTCCTTGTTCATCAATATTTGTGGGTTTCTCTGTTCACCCCAGTAAATCAGGGTTTGAGCTTTGCTGAGGCAGTTGGTACACGGTGCCGGAGTATGTCCTGGAGACCTGTGCGTGGGCTGTGTGATGTCTGCACAGAATGCTGGCCTGCTTGCATCCTCACTTCCTCCGCAGTCCTTCAGAAGAGGGACAGGGCAGCCACGGGCTCTCTGGTCCCCGCAGAGCATGCACACCAAGGGCCACGGCTCCTGCCACCTGAGCCTTGTGGCCACCTGCCCAACACCACCGTGTGGGGCCTGTCGCTCTGTGAGTGTCTGGGTTGGCTCGGCCACTGTCACCAAGCGCCACACACTGGGCAGTCTGAACCATGGACGTTCCTTCTCTCCCCGTCTGGAGGCTGAGGAGTCTAGAATCAAGGTGTGGGCAGGGCCACTTCCCTCTGAGGCCTGTGAGGGACAGTCCACTCCCAGCCTCTCTCCTGGAGGCCTCCGCTGTCCCTTGGTTTGTGGCAACGTCCCTCCCGTCTTCACATCACTTCCCTTATTTGGGAAATTTGAACTCAGGACACTGTCGTATTGGTTTGGGGCGCACTCTAGTGACTCCATTCTGACTTGGTCACCTGCAGAGTCCTTCTTTCCAAGTAAGGTCACCCTCACGGGTACTGGGGTTAGGGCTTTGACATCTTTTGGGGGCACAGCAGCCCGTAAGAGGGGAAGAGGTGGGCTCTCAGCTCTCAGGCGGATAGTCTGGCTGCAGGTGCCGCCCAGGCTCCCACGTGTCGGGAGGTCAACAGGTTGCTGTCCCCGCCCCCTGGGGCAGTTCTGTTTTTCACGTCTTTGGAGATGCAGGAGTCCCAGGTGCTCGTGTCTTATCTGTCACCAGCTGGGTGCTGGCCGGTCTCTCCTCTTCCGAGTCACCCCAGCACCCCCGTTGTCCACCACAGGGGTCTGCCCACCGACCGGTACATGTGGAGTGACGCCTCGGGGCTGCACGAGTGCACCAAGGCCGGCACGAAGCCCCCGTCCCTGCAGTGGACCTGGGTGAGCTCCGGGCTGCGGGGCGGGGGCTGGCGCCGGGGGCTGCCCATGCTGACCCACCTCTCCTCCAGGTTTCTGACTGGTCTGTGGATTTCAGTGTTCCGGGGGGCACGGACCAGGAGGGGTGGCAGTACGCCAGTGACTTCCCTGCGTAAGCATCTCTCTGCGTGGGGAGGGGCCCTCGCCTGCCCTGCCGCCCGGCATCGCTCCAGCCCCCGCAAGCAGCCGGGTGTGGCTGAGGAACAGACCTGGGCTGCTTGATCAGGGGTGGCTTTGGGGAGCCTTGGTCCAGGCCTTGGGTGCTGGGCGCGGGTGGCTGGAGGGAGGTGTCGGGTGAAGAGGCAGATTGAACAAAGTATGGAGTGAGGCCAGCGCCTTCCTGAGAAGCCAAGGGAGAAGTGGGTGACAGGTCCATAAAGCTGGGAGGCCCTGGTGGCCGGTGGGCACGTGGCACTGGTGTGCAGCAGACCCTTCACGGTGCACAAGTTACATCCATGTGGACGATAGAGCTGTGGGAGCCCGAGCCAGGGCCTCTGAGCAGGCCCAGCCCCGGGGATGAGGCAGGTGTCTCGGACAGGCAAGCCCACAGGCTCCCCTTCAGCCACAGCCAAGCCTCCCGGACTTGACCCTCCCCTTGTCTCTGGGCCTCAGCTCGACTGTTCTGCAGAAGGGCTCTGACAGGGCGGGGGGGGGGGGGGG
>NW_024424452.1:5480453-5488444 GCF_017311325.1 Ursus maritimus | reverse complement strand
GGGGGGGCTCAGAGCCCCCTGGCTAGAACCCCTGGTCCGGCAGGTTCCACATCCTGGCCCCTGGAGACCCTGACCCCGGGAAGACCTGCGCCCCAGAGACCCCGGCCTGCTGCCTGTGGAGCCCACTCTGGCTCACATGGAGGCTCTGCCCTTAACGAGTGGAAAAAGAATGTGTGTGCCTGCACAGTGTCCCTTTCTGGAAACCTCCACAAAGTGGTCTTGATTTCGGCTTCTTTCTCTTGCAGCTCGTACCATGGGTACAAAACCATGAAGGATTTTGTCAGGAGAAGGTGCTGGGCCAGGTAAAGACAGGAGTGACATGGTAACTGGGGCTGTGGGCCTGGTCCTCCTGCAGGGCCCTCTTGAGCCAGTCCCCATGGAAGAAAAGCGAGGGAGCAGAGGGGGGGAGAGAATCAAAGTAAATGTCAGCCCAGGAAATGCCCTTGGGCTCCCAGCGCTCTCTGGTTTCTGAAGTTTGTTTTCAAGAACAAATAAGAGAAATGTCACTGGCTCTGCTCTAAGCAGGACAGGCAGGTCGGGATGGGAGGCCTTGCTGGGGGCAGGGCAGGGCAGGGTGGGGCTGCCTCTCCGGGCCCCTCATTCCTGCCCATTGGCAAGGGGTGCCCACTTGGGCGCTGGGGGTGGTCCTGGCCCTCCCCCCAGGCCCTCGGAGGCCGTGTGGGCTGAAGGGCGGCCCACTGCTACCGTCTGCAGCCTCCTGCCTGTGCGTCTAGAACAGGTGGCCTGCCATAGCATCAGACCCCTGGGTTCTGCTCTCTTCCACTGTGCAGAAAATGTAAGCTGGTGACCAGTGGGCCCTGGCTGGAGGTGGCCCCTATTGCCCTTGGGGACGTGTCCATCATCCCAGAGAGCCCAGGTGCCGACAGAAGTGGGCACAGCATCGCCCTCTGGGCCGTCAGCGACAAGGGGGACGTGCTGTGCCGCCTGGGCGTGTCGGAGCTCAACCCCGCGGTGAGCACCCTGCCTCTGGGGCTCTGGACCTGCCCACCTGTCAGCCCTTGGCCCTCTTGGGGTTCTGGAAGATTCTTCCCAGAAGAGAACTCTGGACTGAGGTCCAGCTAGGCTCAGGCCTTGGCCTGCCCCGGACAGTCCCTGGGACTGGTGGACACTATATGTGGCCTGAAGGGGTCACTAGGTTCTGTGGGCAGTTGGAACCGAGGGTGAGGTTGACGTGCGGAGCTGCCAGCTACTGGGACCTGGGGCAGGGGGAGGGGCAGAGGCTGGGCCCCGGCAGCTCTCAGTGACTCTCCAGGCTCCCATCCCCAGGGCTCCTCCTGGCTGCACGTGGGCACCGACCAGCCCTTCACTTCCGTCTCCATCGGGGCCTGCCACCAGGTGTGGGCCGTGGCCAGGGACGGCTCCGCCTTCTACCGGGGCTCCGTGTCACCCACGCAACCGGCTGGTGAGTGCCGCCCCTCCAGAAGGATCCCTGCCAGTTGTGAGTGGGGACAAGGAGGGGCTGGGGCTGGTCGGAGCGAGACTGCATGTGCTTCTGCTTCCGGGGGGGAAGGAAGACAGGTGTCCTCGTGTTCAGGTCAGCTGGACCAGCGTGGAGTGAGTGCTGCCTGTGGGCCAGGCACTCGGGCCGAACCAGGACTCCCCAGAGGCCGTGTCCCCTCCTGCTGGGACTGGCTGGGGGTGATCATCCTGGTGACGGGGCCGGGGCGGTCCCTCGCAGCTGCCCTTCACCAGCCTCGGCCTCTAGCCTGGGGCATGGCTGGTTGTGGGCACTTCGCACATCCTGCCTGTCAGAATGCCCTCCTGGGGTGGCCCTACATGGCCTACTGACGGCTCTGGCGATTCTCCGGGCGTGCAGGCCATGCTGGCTTGTTCTTGGCTGGATGTTAGATGTCCAGACAGCGTGTGGCCCAGGGGTGCTCAGATGCATGGTGGCTTGCACATTGCTGCCCTCCACACAGGGGAGGGGACATATGCAGTGGTTGTACATGGCGGCCCCAGGACGGGCTGGCCACCGCGTGCGGGCTGAGCACCTTGTGTCCCTGTTCCGAGATCACCCCATTGGACCCCACCGTCTGGAACCCGCCACAGGCTCTGAGGGCCAGGGGCGAGGTGGGGTGTTGGGGGTTTTGTTCTGCTTGGCCTTCAGCTCACACCGGGCCCTGTCATGTGTGCGTGGCCTGCAAGCTGCAGGGGAGGCCACGTGGTCCACGAGCACATGGGGTGGCAGGTTCGGCGTCACCCGGCTGCACCCTAAGTCCGGCTTGCACTGCAGGTGACTGCTGGTACCACATCCCGTCTCCTCCCAAGCAGAGGCTGAAGCAGGTGTCGGTGGGGCAGACGTCAGTATACGCCTTGGACGAAAATGGCAAGTTGTCTCTGATGGGCACCAGGGGAGACTAGGGCTTCCCTGAGCCCCCAGTGGGACGAGACCCTCACCAGCCCCAGGTCCCTGACACAAGAGCACCATAAGCCGCCGTGAGAGGCCATCAGCCTGACGTCAGCCTCCGAACGAGCCCCTCTCCCCAGCTGCGCAGAGCACGGGGGCTCCAGCTCTGCCCGGGCCTCCGTGGGGGGTATAGCGCCCCGGCTGCGTGATGCTGTGTGATCCTGGGGCTGGCAGAGGTCACCCGGCTGGGCCACCGCGGGCAGGGCCCTCGCCAGTTCCCTTTTCTGCTTTGCGGCTGTCGTCACAACGAGCAAGGCGAGGAAAAGGGCAGAGTCGGGACTGGAACCAGCGCTTTGAGTCCAGGCCCTGTTCTCTGTATTTGTTTAAAGAATTCCTTGTCCTCCGTTTCTCATGCGTAGAGAGAGCCTGGCAATGCCAGCCCAGCACAGCGGGACGATTATGAGGTTCAGGTGGAGTCCAGTGTGGCGAGGGTAGAGCTGGCTCCGGCCCCAGCTTCTCTTCCTGGGTCGGCAGGAGCCCCAGGAAGTGTGGGGACAGCCTCCTCTGTCTCTGTGGCCAGACCCCGAAGTGGGTCCCAACACTCTGGGCCCTTCTCTCTCCAGGGAACCTGTGGTATCGCCAGGGGGTGACGCCCAGCTACCCGCAGGGCTCCAGCTGGGAGCATGTGTCCAACAACGTGTGCCGAGTGTCCGTGGGGCCCCTGGACCAGGTCTGGGTGCCCGGGGCGGGGGGGACCGGGGGGCCGAAGGCAGACCCTTGCTCTGGGGGTTTGGGGTGCTCCGGGTTCCCCCCAGTCCCAGAGCTGGGGGCTGGGCCCTCACCAGGTCTGTGTTCCAGGTCTGGATTATCGCCAACAAGGTCCCAGGGAGCCATGGCCTGAGCCGGGGAACCGTGTGCCATCGCACAGGCGTGCAGCCTCGAGAACCCAAGGGGCAGGGCTGGGACTACGGCATTGGGGTGAGCGAGGCCTATGCGGGGCGGCTTACCTGGCCCGGGGCGGTGTGGTCACACCGCATGCTCTGGGACCTGGTGTCAGGGTGGGTGGGAGGCCCCAGACAGAGCTCCTCCAGGGTCCTTGATCTCCCACAGTCTGGAAGCATAGTCTCTCCCCTTGACCTGCGGCAGCCATGGGTGACGAGGCTCTCTCCTTCCAGGGGGGCTGGGATCACATCACCGTCCGGGCCAATGCCACCAGAGCCCTCAAGAGCAGGTCCCAGGAGACAGCCAGTGACTGGAGTGGGGAGCCGCGCCTCCCCAGCACGCCCTCGAGGGTGGCCGGAGCCCCGCATGAGGCCCACGGCCCTGTTTGCTGCTGACGCTGCCCTCCTCACCTGAAGCAGGTTTCATGCAGGTGTGAAGGATCAGGGTTGATAGTGAGCCTTCCCGTCTGAGCCATTCTTAAATGTGGAGCCCGGAGGGAACCTGGCCTGAGGTCACGGCCACCTCAGAGGCACTGGCTGAACCAGCCCAGAAATGTGAAGCTTTGTGGATGCTCCCACACGTGTCCCGTCTGCCAGGAGGGCCACGGAGCGGGCTGGGGGCCCCTTCACCCCGGCCTTTCCCACCTGTCCCTCCTCACTCTGCCTCCCGCCTTTCCAGAATGGAAACCTGGAGCCTGGAGCCTTCCAGGAATGCTGCCCCAGGGAAGCCAAGCCCACAACCCCCTGCACTCCCCCCGCCGGTGTCCCCAGACAGATGAGGCATAGCCTCCCCTCCCCCCCAAAGAAAATGGCTGTGGGGCTCAGGGCCACTTTGCCATGTTCTGGGATGCTTTTTCAGAGCCAGACGCGAGAATACGGTTTAATTTCAAAAGTTCAACAAGAGTTGGCAGCTTGGAAGGAAAGGTTGGGGAGGATTGCCTTTCTCCGGGGTGGGCACAAGCCCCCAGCGCGGCTGCAGGAAGCTGTCCGCGTGTAGAACTCCTGGCATCCGCCTCCAGCCAGCCTTCCCCTGTGGGATTGGGGGTTGCTCCCTCTGTGTCTGATCAGGCGGTAGGGGCCGTGGGGACATGGGGTGTGCCGGCCGTAGCCCCAAGTCCTACACGCCAGGGCAGGAGCCCTCCCCCCAGGCCAGCAGGAGAGCACCTCCCGTCCTGCAGTTTCTCTGCTGCTTTTTTTTTTTTTTAAGATTTTATTTTTAAGTCATCTCTACATCCAACGTGGGGCTCGAACCCACAACCCCGAGATCAAGAGTCGCAGGCTGTACCAGCCAAGCCAGCCAGGCGCCCCTTCTCTCCTGCTGCTGATGTGATTATGGCCCCAGTTGGTGAAGTGCAGATGTGCTTCCAGACGCTTTGCCTGGAGGCCATCAGAGCCCAAGTTGGCCTCTGCTCATTTGGGGACAAAACGAACTGACTCCAGCCTTCCCCAGAATTCCCATCAGGAGGGGTCAGCTGTGCCTTTGACCCCGTCTTGCAGGGTGGGGCGTGTCGGCAGAGGCGGACTTGAACGAGGGCGCTGGAGGGGCCTGATGGTCTCTGCATTTGCCGGGATTTGTGGAGGTGCGACTGGGACGTGTGGGTGCGGGTTGGGGACGCCGTCCTGGGTGTTCACACCTGTCGGGTTGTCTCTGGATGGACACTGTGGGTTATTTCTACAGCAGTGACCTGCCGTTACACGGTGACTCGCTGTCTGTAGCTGGGCGACTGCGTCCTTGCTGCTGAGCGCCCACGGTCCACCTGCTCAGCACCACCGAACCGTCTTGATTCCTTGGATGCTTTATTCAATAAAAACTCACACCAGAGTGTAAAGGACTTGCTATTTTTTTATTGCTACCTTGTGATGGAAACGCAGCTCCCCATGACCGTCCAGCCTGGGGCCAAAGTAGCAGTCGTGGTAGGATCTCTTATTTTTGTTCTGTGACACAGCATTGGTTTCATTAGTACTCTGAAGGGACCGTTAGGAGAAATCAAAGCAAATTTGGGTCACTTAAGAAACATTTTTACCACAATCACAGCAGGGGCACTGGCCATTCAGTTCCAAGGTAGGTTTTCTCACAGAAAAGTCAAAGTTCTGGTTTCTCGGCTCCAGTCCATAGGGATCTCGGCCTCCAGAGCTCACGCAGGTCTGGTCTGCAGGTGGTGCAAGGCCCGGGCGCAGGCCAGGTGGCAGGGCTCGGGGCCAGTGGGTTGCTGGCTTTGGACGTCCTTGCAGGGCAGAAGGGCCCAAGACAAGTGCCGAGGGAGCGGGCCCAAGACAAGCGCCGAGGGAGCAGGCCCAGCAGCAGGCCTCACTGGCCCATCACCAGACCTTTCCCCTCCCCAGCCCCGCGTATTTAACACCCCGAAGCTCAAAGCTCAGCTGGGACCTTTAAGGATGATTTGTGTCGTGGCCACAGAGTGTGCAGATGCCCTCTGGCCACGGGGGAAGAAGGACCAGACACCTGAGCCCAGGTTACCCTCTGGGAAGCAGAGGGGAGGCAGGTGCCAGTTTGGGACAGAAGGAGCTCTGCAAGGTGGTGACCCACAGACCCTTCCACCACCACGGGTCATCGGGCACGGCCTCCCAGACAAAGCCTCTGCTGGGCGCTCCCCCTCCTGGTGCTTTCCGCTCAGCTTGCGGTTCCTTCAGCAAGTTTGGGGGTGCACTGGGCTCTGCAGGCCTTATGTGTGTCCCAGCTAGCAGGGCACCCCCAGGGAGCATGGGCCCCAACAGTCCCTCGGCTCCCACCGGTGGAATGTCATGACCACCGACCTTCCCAAGTGGCCGCCTCCAAGGGGCAGGCCAGGAGCACGTGGGGTCCCCACCTGACCATGCCGAAGGATGGCCGGGGCCAGACCAGGCCTCCCAGGGCCACCTTCCGGAGGGACTGGCACGGGGCCTGCAGAGGGTCCAGCCAGTGTCCCACCCGGAAAGTGACGACCGATGTGGCTAATGGCTGTTCTGAGGCCGCTGCCTGCTGTCCTTGATCCTAACGCCAAGCCTGGCAATGGGGCTGGGGCCGGGACCACCGGGGTCGGGAGGGCGCGAGGTGGCCCTCCACTGTGGCAGCCCTGCCCCCATGCTGCTCGGGCCCCCACCCGGGAGGGGCTTGGCCCCCCCGCGCCTCGGGGACAGCTCTGGCCTCATACGCCAGGCCAACCCTACCCTCGCCACAGCCCCTGTCACTGGGGTTCCTGCCTGAGGCCGCCAAGGCTGCCCTGTCCCCTCCCCATACCAGCTGGGCACAGGATGAGGGAGGAGAGATGCCAGGGGGCACTGAGAGCAAAGTCGCCAAGCCTGTCCCCACAGAAGGAAGCTTGGCCTGAGGCGGCCGGGACTGCCAAACTGCCCAGGCCCGCCTCGAAGGAGCAGCACCAGGTGGGGAGGGGAGCTCCTGCCACCCCAGGCTCCTTCCCGCACAGCCCTGAGGGCCCGCAGCTCCAAGCGGGGCCCAAGAACACCCTCAAGCTGCCAGACCAACCGCCCTCCGCCACCGCACCGGCAGTGGCCAGTATGACGGCAAGCAGCAAACCTGGGTGGGATGCGGAGGGACGCTGCTCAGGGGGAGCTGCGGCTACCAGCCTCCCCCCAGGCCCGTCCCCAGCCCCGCAGCGCCAGCTGCGTGCCCCTCCACAGTCAGGAGCCCCCACCCAGCAGGAGGCAGGAAAAGGTCCGAGCCGCTCTTCCTGCCAAGGTCCCTTTAGAATTAATTTGAGGTAATCGGATTAGTATTTCTAGGGGCTTGGGGGTTTCTCACTGACACATGCTGAATTACACGCATCCATCATCTCAGCTTAGCCACACTCCATGGCCGCAGGCTTTGCTTGCTCTGTGCCTCAGTTTACCCTGAATGAGGAGGCCACAACGGAGGCTGGAGGAGGAGCCTTCCCGGCCCAGGGCCTCCACAGGAACTGGGGAAACTTACCAAAACTGACCTTTTCCTGGAATCCCCTTGCCTCAGGAGGGAGTTGGGAGTGAAGAGAATTTAGTTACCAAGGCCTGTCCACTGTGGCCTAGTCGATTAAAAAGCAGGTCCTGGGACCTCTGAGGTTTGGGCCTCATGCTGCCCAGAGCCACGGCCTGGACCAGGCCACTCACTGGTCTTGTCCCCTAGAGGCCACGGTGTGCTCCACGGAGCCAGCTGAGCGTTCGGGGAAAATGGAGCCGCTGGGGCCACGTCCACGTGGGCTGTCACCACCAATCCGGGGCTCTCGGCACGGAGGCAGCAGGGCCGGGAGGAGCGGGCCCGGCCGCTGACCCCCAGGCCGGGCGCTAGGAGCCCTCTCGGAAGCTGTGGATCTGCGTGGAGTACCTCTGCAGGTGGCCCTCGGGCTGGGGCTCAGTGGCCCCCAGCGCGCCCCCGGCCGCCTGCTGCTGCTGGTAGTGCTGGTAGAGCTTGGGGCCCGGCCCGTCCAGGCCTGGGAGGCGACCACTGGACATGGTCAGGATGGTGGAGGTCAGCGACTTGATGTAGTTCTTGGCCAGGGTGAGCGTCTCGATCTTGGACAGCTTCTTGTCGGCGCGCACGTGCGGGATGACCTCCCGCAGAGCCTGGAAGGCGTTGTTCAGCTTGTGCATGCGCTGCCGCTCCCGCTCGTTGCTCTCCAGGCGCCGCTGGACGCTGCTCTCCCGCCGGCCACCAGGCCCCGAGGGCCCCGGCCGCCGGCGCCCGCCCTCCGCCC
>NW_024424452.1:5393002-5480443 GCF_017311325.1 Ursus maritimus | reverse complement strand
GCACGGCCTCCCAGACAAAGCCTCTGCTGGGCGCTCCCCCTCCTGGTGCTTTCCGCTCAGCTTGCGGTTCCTTCAGCAAGTTTGGGGGTGCACTGGGCTCTGCAGGCCTTATGTGTGTCCCAGCTAGCAGGGCACCCCCAGGGAGCATGGGCCCCAACAGTCCCTCGGCTCCCACCGGTGGAATGTCATGACCACCGACCTTCCCAAGTGGCCGCCTCCAAGGGGCAGGCCAGGAGCACGTGGGGTCCCCACCTGACCATGCCGAAGGATGGCCGGGGCCAGACCAGGCCTCCCAGGGCCACCTTCCGGAGGGACTGGCACGGGGCCTGCAGAGGGTCCAGCCAGTGTCCCACCCGGAAAGTGACGACCGATGTGGCTAATGGCTGTTCTGAGGCCGCTGCCTGCTGTCCTTGATCCTAACGCCAAGCCTGGCAATGGGGCTGGGGCCGGGACCACCGGGGTCGGGAGGGCGCGAGGTGGCCCTCCACTGTGGCAGCCCTGCCCCCATGCTGCTCGGGCCCCCACCCGGGAGGGGCTTGGCCCCCCCGCGCCTCGGGGACAGCTCTGGCCTCATACGCCAGGCCAACCCTACCCTCGCCACAGCCCCTGTCACTGGGGTTCCTGCCTGAGGCTGCCAAGGCTGCCCTGTCCCCTCCCCATACTGGCTGTGGGCACAGGGATGAGGGAGGAGAGATGCCAGGGGGCACTGAGAGCAAAGTCGCCAAGCCTGTCCCCACAGAAGGAAGCTTGGCCTGAGGCGGCCGGGGACCTGCCAAACTGCCCAGGCCCGCCTCGAAGGAGCAGCACCAGGTGGGGGAGGGGAGCTCCTGCCACCCCAGGCTCCTTCCCGCACAGCCCTGCAGGGCCCGCAGCTCCAAGCGGGGCCCAAGAACACCCTCAAGCTCCGTCAGACCAACCGCCCTCCGCCACCGCCAAGACCCCGGCAGTGGCCAGTATGACGGCAAGCAGCAAACCTGGGTGGGATGCGGAGGGACGCTGCTCAGGGGGAGCTGCGGCTACCAGCCTCCCCCCAGGCCCGTCCCCAGCCCCGCAGCGCCAGCTGCGTGCCCCTCCACAGTCAGGAGCCCCCACCCAGCAGGAGGCAGGAAAAGGTCCGAGCCGCTCTTCCTGCCAAGGTCCCTTTAGAATTAATTTGAGGTAATCGGATTAGTATTTCTAGGGGCTTGGGGGTTTCTCACTGACACATGCTGAATTACACGCATCCATCATCTCAGCTTAGCCACACTCCATGGCCGCAGGCTTTGCTTGCTCTGTGCCTCAGTTTACCCTGAATGAGGAGGCCACAACGGAGGCTGGAGGAGGAGCCTTCCCGGCCCAGGGCCTCCACAGGAACTGGGGAAACTTACCAAAACTGACCTTTTCCTGGAATCCCCTTGCCTCAGGAGGGAGTTGGGAGTGAAGAGAATTTAGTTACCAAGGCCTGTCCACTGTGGCCTAGTCGATTAAAAAGCAGGTCCTGGGACCTCTGAGGTTTGGGCCTCATGCTGCCCAGAGCCACGGCCTGGACCAGGCCACTCACTGGTCTTGTCCCCTAGAGGCCACGGTGTGCTCCACGGAGCCAGCTGAGCGTTCGGGGAAAATGGAGCCGCTGGGGCCACGTCCACGTGGGCTGTCACCACCAATCCGGGGCTCTCGGCACGGAGGCAGCAGGGCCGGGAGGAGCGGGCCCGGCCGCTGACCCCCAGGCCGGGCGCTAGGAGCCCTCTCGGAAGCTGTGGATCTGCGTGGAGTACCTCTGCAGGTGGCCCTCGGGCTGGGGCTCAGTGGCCCCCAGCGCGCCCCCGGCCGCCTGCTGCTGCTGGTAGTGCTGGTAGAGCTTGGGGCCCGGCCCGTCCAGGCCTGGGAGGCGACCACTGGACATGGTCAGGATGGTGGAGGTCAGCGACTTGATGTAGTTCTTGGCCAGGGTGAGCGTCTCGATCTTGGACAGCTTCTTGTCGGCGCGCACGTGCGGGATGACCTCCCGCAGAGCCTGGAAGGCGTTGTTCAGCTTGTGCATGCGCTGCCGCTCCCGCTCGTTGCTCTCCAGGCGCCGCTGGACGCTGCTCTCCCGCCGGCCACCAGGCCCCGAGGGCCCCGGCCGCCGGCGCCCGCCCTCCGCCCGCGCCGCCTGAGCCCGCGCCGTCCTGCTCCGCAGACCCTTGGCCAGCTCCAGCCCCGACCCCTGCTGGGGCCTGTCTGGGGTCCGTTCCCCAGCGGTGGCCTCTGTGTCCTGCGGTGGCACTCGGCGCCTGGGGGGCCGGTTCTTGGTCTTCATGGCTCCAGGCTAGTTGTCCCCGCAGGTGGTGGCTCTGAGGGAGGCCCTGGGAACTGAAATCCAGAACACCCCGGGGTCACACGGCAGGCTGGTGGATGCTTAGGACGCCCAGGGGACACTCAGGGCAACAGTGCCCGGCAGCCCCCTCGCTGTCCAGTGGCAGCTGACCACGTGGTGCATAGTGACCCCAGACCCCTTCCCCCTCACACATGGAAGCCCTGAGCCGAGCCCTCCAACCACATTCCCGTTTGACCTCAGGGCAAGCCCTCAGAGTTTTTTCTCTGATCTGGTGCCCATTCTTAGCTGGACTCAGCTTGATCCCTGGACCTTTCCCTGGCCCCCTGCTCCTCACCGCCCCCCGAGCTTAGGTGGCCTTCAACACTTTTCTCAGACCACCCAGAGATGTGCAGGACTCTAGCTCAGCGCAGGGTCTGCCTGAGGTTGCCGCGCCTCCCACCTGCCCTAATGGACAGGTGCCCACTCCGGCCACCACACTGACCCACGGCCGCTGGATGTCACACACGCAGGGAAGACACTGGGGCCAGAAGCGCTGTGGACATGGGGCAGCTGTCCGCGGTCAGAGGTCGACAGTGGCCAGAGCCTGCCACAGCCCCCAGTACCACCACGTGGACGGCCCCCCCACAGGTGTCCGCCCCCCCACCCCGACCCCACCAGGTCCCGCCCCTCGGTCCTCTCCCCTCGGGCCCACCGGGATCCCCCACCCCCAGTTACCTGGAGATCCGCAGCTGCACGCGACGGGGCTGCCCACGGGGGACAAGGACACGTCGCTTTAGCCGCCCCGGGCGGGGCCGCGGCCGCATGTAAATGAGCCCGCGGGGCGGGGCCGGGGCGGGGCCGGTGTGCGCGTGCCCCTGCCCGGCGGCTGGGGGCGGGGGCGCACCTGCGGGCGGGGGGGCCGGGCGCCCCCTCCCCCCACTCCCGGAGGCCGCAGCCTGCCCGCCGCGCCGAACCCGGGTCTGGAGCCCATTCGGCGGAGTGGGAGACTGAGGCGCCTGCGAGCCTGCGGGCGCGGAGGGAAGCCCCGGGACCGCGCCTGGCCGCTGCACCTGGCCTTGAGGTGAAGGCGAGCCGAGGCCCGAAGAGCTGGCGGAAAAGCCATTTTGCAGTAACACTCGTTTCTCAAAGGGGCAGGAGCCCCCGGGGAATTCGCGACCGCCCCCAGGACTCGGCAGGGCGCAGGTCCAGGGGCGAGTGGGCGGAGCCCTGCCTGCCCAGCGGAGCGCCTGCTTGGCCGCTGCGTGCGGGTCACGGGGACATACGTGGTCATCGGTCTCACGAGGTCTCCGGCGGGGCGAGAGGTGCTCAGCTGGGGCTCAAACCCGGCTTCCATCCACCTGCTTTACTTAATCGCCGGCCTGCCTGCCTCAGTTTCCTCACTCTTCACAGGAGCATGAAAAGGTGTTAAAGCGGCCCCTGGCTCAGGGGTTCTTCCAGGCTGATGGGGCGCACCTGCAGCGTCGTGAGGTCCCGCGTGGGCCTGGCCTCCCGCCCCTTGTGACCGGCAGGATCAGGGTCAGCGCTGATCCCGCACTTCTCAGCGGGGCGCACAGGGTGCTCCTAGTCTCAGTCTAGCCCCTGAGGGTCTCAGGGGAGTTGGTGTGACCGAAGTCGGGGCCAGGCCTGCTTGGTAGGTGGCTGATACTGTGCTCTTGGCGGCTGGGACAGGGGAGCGAGGGCCACTGAGGCATAGAAAGGCTAGCGCTGAGCTGATCAGCCTCTTGGCTTCCAGCTCATTAGATAAGGCTGTATTTCAGAAATTAAAATGCTTCCGAAACTCAATAAAGGCTTCGAATTACAGATACACTTTGAGGCCACACAAGCACCACATCCGCAAGTTTTCCAGTGATTATACAGACCTTCCTGTTCTCAAGGGCAGTGAGTGACCCAGGGCCACTGGCTCCTAGTGCCCATGGCAGGGCAGTGCCAGGTCACCCACCCTGGACCTTGCACAGCAGGGGGAAAAACACCAAAGAAACGCAGAAACAGAGTTTATAAATATATAACTATATTTATTTTGAATATTAAATAGTTTTTAAATTACAAGCAATTTATTGAATCACACTATGCATCAATATACAGTAAAAATCTTACAATTTAAAAATGTACACAATTTAAACTGAAAGTTCATTAGCTGTGATATTGCCGTGAACCTCTCACAACTGTGTAAAAGCGGGACAGGGCAGCCGCATGGGTGTGACCGCCCCCACGGTCCTCACTTGCAGACGGGATTCAACAGTGGATGCACACACCGGCCCATTGGTAGGTCTGCCTGCGCCTGCGTGAGCCTGAACAACCCAGTTCAAGCCTTTCGGGTAACGGGCTGTTGGTAATTCAATACTGTCGACACATCTTTCAGAATTTATCTATGTACTAAAGAGGAGTTTTTTTGTTAACAGCCAAAACTGGAACCAACCCCATTACTATGAGGAATATCGTTTAGGAGACTGAAATCTGGACTGAGTTACCCACTCTTATTTTAAGGCTACTTCTCGTAAGGCTACTATTCTGAAGCCCCTCTCACCGAAGCCCAACATTGGGAGCCTAACACTGGGTTCACTTCCGGAATTGTCAGATGATGGGCTGAGTAGGGTAAAAGCAGGAGCTGCCTGCCTCGTGCCCTGGGGCCCTCAGGACAGACATGCAGTGAGTCACTAACCTAGGAGAGGTTTTGAAAGGTGTTTTACGGCAGCAAGACATAAAAGACTTTTCTAAGATAAAACCCATTTCTATAGAAACCATCACCTGTACATTTAAAAACAGAATGAATGCTCTGTTTTCAATTCAGCTTCGTGGGGCTTCTTCACCCTTAAGATGAATGGCTTCGTACCCAGATGCACAGTCCAAGTTCCAGAAGGATTTGGGGAGCAATTTTTATTTTTTTACATTTCTTTTTCTGGCTTATGACAGGATCGTTTGATAACACAAATTAACATCTAGTTAGGTAGGAAATGAAGATTAGGTTATTTTTATTATAGGATTTAAAATACGTAAACTCCACCAGTGTAGTAGCGCTATTTAAAACTTGATAGATTCCAAAGAAGGCCAGGAAGTAACAACGCTGTGAACCAGGTATTATCAACCTCACCCATATTATCCGGAGAATTCCACTGATTTTATTTCATTGCCTAACTTAATAGAACAAGTTCGGTCTGAAAGCCCACTATTGGTAACCAATGTAGTTTAAAAAAACAAAACAAAACAAAAAAAACAACCTGACTTGAACAACAAAGCACATGCTGACACTTCAAAGATGGGCTGAAAATTCTAATCTACGTAATTCGTCTCCCGTGTATTGCTTGAGATTTCAAAAGAACATGTTGACTCACGTGTTTATTATAAATATAAAATCTTCCCCACCATGCGACACCACAGTAAGATTTACTACCCCCCCAACTCAATGTATAAAATGTTTTCTTTTGGCAATTAATCATGACAGCAAGATAGTCCTAAAATAAATTAAAATGGGAATTAGATTGTTAAAATCTCCTTAATCTTAGTGAAAAAGTTACAGCCCCCGAATATCAATAAATTTACCCCGGGCTGATTATACAAGAAGACTATATATTCTATCGATCTGCTTGACTTTAGTCATTAAATCTGAGCTTGTTATAGTTTGAAAAAACTTGTATTAATTATCACCGCTCATGTATCTCTCAACAAAGACTGATAGTTAGATGTAAAAATTCAGGAAACTCAGGAAGTCTTCATAGCAAGAAATTCAGAGTTATGACAGTTTTGGCAAAATCACCTTCTAATGCCCTATTAACGTTTTCTTGTTCAGTCTGCACATCCCACGGCCCTGCTCTCCTGGCTGTGCTCCTTGCTCACACCAAGTGGAGGTTCGTAGAAGAGGCTCCTTCTCCATTCTGAGTTCTTGCTCTGGAAAGTTATTGCTAGTATAAAACGTTAGTGGAGTGAACCAGAATTGATAATAAAGGTCATAATTGACTCTGTAAACTAGCCAGTATACACAATTGCATCTCGTGCTAGGACCAGGGTCGCTGGGATTTCTATCACGCAGCCCCAGTGGACCCGTGTTACGCTGGAGTCGGGGAAGCAGATCAGCACCGGAAAACATTTGGGGTGAAGGGCCAGTGTGTGGTGACCACAGACCCGACGCCCGACCCCAGTATACACAGCTTCACGGCGGACATGCTAAGCCTCCTTCAGCACATGCTGCTCTAGCCCCTGGAAACTTCCTGATGTCAAAGCAGAACTCACGGACTGCAGAATGAGGTCAGCTTTTTATCATGAACACCAATTCCTGGCAATGTTAGGAGACACTGGACACACTCGGTCCCTTTCAAGGCAAGGGGAGAACATGGTGCTTAATGCAGAAGGGAAGGGTCAGTGCAGACGAGTCCCTGGGCTGCATCTGAGTGGATGGCCACGTCTGGCCACCCAAGGTCCCAACCAGGAGGACGTGTTGGCTGCGCAGGCTCCGCCACTGTCCCTCATCCCTCCTCCCAGCCGGGGGATGTAGTGTTTCTCCTCGGTTACAGAGCCTGGCCGCCGCTGGCCATGACACAGAGTGGTTCTTCTGGCAAAATTCAGCTCTGGATGTTATCTGAAAGCTGTACAGACAGAATGAACTCAGACTGTCCCTCGGCAAGCAGACCCCTGCACGGGCAGCTTCCTCCTCAGATTCGGCACTGTCTGAAAGAAGGAGCTATAAGGACACCGAAGCCACAGCAGCCTGTGCTTCCAAACGCCAAGCCAACAGCCGGCTTGGAGGGGAAGTGGCTCAGGGGCCACAGCAGAGCGCGGTGTGCAGGGAGGGCACACGGCTCCCAGGGAGAGGGGCAGGACACCTGGACCTTCTGACCCGAAGCTGAGTTCCAGGGTGAACCACCTGTCAAGTTCTACCACAGGGTTTAAAAAAAATGGGGGAGTGGGGTGGGAGAATCACACAGAGGGGCTGCAAGACCCTTCAGCTCCTCAGAGAAGCCTCACTTGCTACAAGGATCCTGCATTATAGAAAGAGACAAACGTGTGTTTCATTCGGTCAACAGAACAAAGCAGTCTTTTTGGACTCATCAAAAATATTTCCTATAAGAACAAAAAACACTAACATTCGGAATCATTTATCATTTACGAAAAAGTACCATATGTACAATTCCAACAATTCTAGACAGCAGAACACTCAAAATATTTAAACTTTACAAGTACCATGCAGAGCAAACTATAGAACAGAAAGAAATCAAACTAGTGGATAGCACCAGCTTGACCTGCCTTATTTTCCTTGAATAATTTAAGATTCTGTACAATATCAGGTACTCTTAGAACATTTATCCACAGTGCAATTACAGAAAGCAATTAGTGATTTCTTTAAAAACAATAAATATGGCTCACTGGTGCCCATTCCCATCGTGCTCCTCTGGGCCCTCGCACACAGAAGGGACGTACAGGTGTGGAGGCGGAGAACACCCCACATGGAAACCAGAAACAACCCAGAGCCTACAGTTCCCCACACCGGAGCAGGGTCAACGCTCCACAAGGATGACCAGGGCGCGAGCACCTCTGGCGGGCGACAGCGGCCACAGGGCCTCCCCAGCCACGCTTCCCGCCATGGGCACGGAGCCAGCGCAGCTCCCTCCTGGCCACCCGAGTCTCTCTCCGGGGCCAGGCCCGCTGCAGTCGACGTGGAGGGATGTGACTGCTGGGCTGCAGTGCAGGGATGCCGCCCTGGGGGAACAGCCCGGGACCCGGGAGCGCATCCGCGTCCACCTAATCCTTTTCTCCGTCTTCGCTGCTTCCTGTTTTGGGGAAAACAAGCAAAGCTGGGTTTGTGAAGTGATCGGCACAGATAAAAATAGTGTGGACAGCATCTGACCCGTGCTGCAGAAAGAGGAACTGAAGCTGGGAGTGGGGCTGCCCGCCACCTGCTCGAGCCGCGGGGCTTCCTGTGACGGCAGCACCTGCCGGACTCTGGCACACTCTCGCACACACATCTGCTCGGCTCGCACGCGGCTCAGTGTCCGTGCTTAGGGCACAGGAGAAAGCCAGCCCCGATCTCTGACAGATCGCTAGGTAATGGGCATTATCTAATCGGCACAATTAAACAGAACACGAGCATAAATGAAAGCTCTAAGTTTCATAGTTAGTATTTGAACTGCAAACTTCAAATCAAAAAATGTACCTATTAACATTTATCTTCCAATCTGGCTACGGGGAAAAAGGATCCATATGTTCGGATAATACCACTTCAAATGCACGCTGCCGGTGACTTCCCTCCCAGGCCTCTGCTATCACAGGAGACCAAGACTTAATGGCAAAATCAATACTCCCGGGGAAGAGCCAGAGCACTTTTGGGCTCAATCCCAAAATCTCGGGCCAAGTGTTTTTAAGAACGGCTTCCCTCTGGGGGAAAGAAGCAGAAATGGGCAGGGGTGGGGGGGTTGTGGCAAAAGGGGAAAAAGGAGATAAGAAGGTGGCAGACACGCTGAAGCCGTGCCACCACCGGGCGGCCTCGCCCTACAGGGGCTGCGAGGGGACAGCCCCAGTAGCATCAGCGTGCGGAGTGACAGGGGCCTACCCATGGGGACGTGGCCCTGAGAGCAAGCTCCCAAGGCTGTGAGGGCTCTAGAAAGTATTTTCTGCAAACACTTAGGAAGGCACCAAACTAAGAAGCACGCAAGTCCACTAGGGATGGTCTCACAGGCTGGCACCCAGCCCTCCTCTCACCTCCTTGTTCGATGTCCGAGTCAGTAAGGTGCGTGAGAGAAAAGCTGGCGATGTTGGCAGGAGAGATGGAGAATCTGGAATACGGCGGCGTGTGAGGCCAGCTCTGTTCCGCGCTCCGGGGCGGCGGAGGCGGCGAGAAGTACTTGGATGTCTGAAGAGAAGGCTTGGAACTAAGAAGGTTACTTGTTGTCTTCGACATAAAAGGGTCGGGGGAGAAGTCATCATCCCATTCAAAGCCTCCACCTGAATGAAAAATAAAGACAGTTCTCCTTGTATGACTTCATTATAAAGAACAGAGAGTTGGGGTGGGGGAAGCACACAGGTGTGCTCTGCAGATCAACCAAAACCGACTCGGGTCCGGCAGATGGCAGAGGTGCTCCCGGGTGTCCTAAGAGTGTCATTTAAAACAATCCATGATGTTATCCTCAGAACAGTTCACCTTATTCACAACGCACTATTTTTTAGTTTCTTTTTAAACCCGACAATGAAGCGAAGTACCTTCTTCGTCAGTTGAGCTTTCCGAATTTATGCACCTGCTCAGGTAGGGAGAGCCCGAGGAAGGTGCCGGGCTGTTCAACTCGGGGCCGTGGGCGTCTCCTCCGCAGCGCCCCAGCTCTTTGGTTGGGGTCTCCTGCAAAGCCAAAGAGAAATTCCCATCAGTGAAGGCCTGTTCGCAAGAGCCCCGCCCCCGCCCCCAGGGCACCCACGGCAGGCCAGTGCTGTGTCCCACCGACGTGGTGGGCTCCGGGCCTGGCGGAGCTGCGATAGGAACACACAGCCCGTCTCTTCCAACGAAGCAGCTCTGAAACCCAGCAGAATGCATGCGGTAGCTGCTGGAGGCCTCCGGAAAGTAAACAGTAGCAGGCCAGTCGGGAAAGAACGCCAGAACTCGAAGTACACCAGAGCAGCTGTGGGGTCCGCCGTCCTCCCACTGCCCCTGCCTCAATGGCTCCGGGCCTGGACCCAGCACAGCTTGAGATCCGGTGGCCGCTGGGGTGGACAGAGTGAGCTCCAGAAGCCCTTCGGTTCTGGTTCTGAAGCAGGCAGGGGGTCTTCTGACCCTCGGGGGCTGGGGGGGGAATTCTAGATTTGTCCCCTCCATTCTTTTGCTTCCTAGCCCCGAGCAAACCCAGGGTGAGAGGGACCTATATCCTGAGGAAGGTGACCTTCCTCTCCACCTGGAAGAACGGGGATCCCAGGAGAGTGAGGAGAAGCCCGTTGCTCGTCCTCCTCTCTGTCCGGCCGCTGCCCGGCGGCATGAAGTATACAGCATGGTGTGCTAACAAAAGCCCAAGCTCTTTGGCTGGAGCATAGTGGGGGGTGGGGGGGGGGGCAAGACAACCGAAAGTACCAGGGACACCATGGAGAGGGAGGAGCTCAGGAGAGCAACCCCATCAAGTTTATGAGCTCCCGCCTTAGCTGCACGCTGCTCGTGGTAGAGCTGACTCTCCAGAACTGAACTGCGGGGCAGACCACTGCCAAGATCCACCCTGGCCAGTGGGGGACACATGCAGAGGACAGATTCAAACAGTACGGCAAGAGCTTTGAAAGGGGAACCCCAAGCCACAGAAGGACGGTTAGAACTTGTGACCTGAATCCCAATGGCTCAATGCCTGCTGGAACAAAAATACCAGCATTCTGCTTAGAATCTAAACAAGACACAGAGCCGAGTAACACGTTAAGGATACAGTCTAAAATCGGTCCGGATACAAAGAATCAGGAAAACGTCAATTCTCAGGGAAGACGACAATCAACAGATGTCACGTCAAGATGACACAGGTGTTGGGGTTCTCTGAAAAGGCTATTATGAAAACGTTCCTACGAGCAAGGGAAAATGTTCCTGAAATGAACGTAAATAGACAAAAGCCTCGGCAAAAGAACAGATGATAAAAATGATAACAAAATGCAAATTTCAAAACAGAAAAATACAGCAGCTAAAACCTAAAAACCCCGTGGATGGACTTAATATCAGAACGGAGATGACAAAGAGTAAGTTTGAAGGAGATCAATAGAAATGACCCAATCTGAACAACAATGACAACAGGAAAGGACCAATGGGCACACAGGGCAGTCTGACACTGACATGCCAGCAGGAGGGGACCGAGCAGGACGAAAGAAAGCATGTGGGGAAATAACGGCTGAAAAGTTCTTGAATCTGGTGAAAGACGTAAGACTACAGATTCAAGATGCTCAGCAAATGTGAAACAGGGTAAATTCAAAGAAATCCATGCCTGTAATCAAACTGCTAAGAAGAAAAAGAAATTTTGCAAAGAAAAAAATCCTGACATCAATCAGACATAATACTGAGGGAAGAGAACAGTCAACTCAGAATTCTATATTCAGAGAAAATATACTTAAGGAGTGAGGGAAACTAAGATAATCTGTTGTCAGTAGGTTTGATTTTAAATTAAAAAAAAAAAAGGAAAAAACGGTCAAACTTCTTCAAACGGAAGGGAAGAATCCTGGAACATCAAAAATGAAGAGAGAGAAACGGTAGGGACTATATGGGTAAAAAGAACCCTAATGGTCTCCCTCTGAGTTTCTTAAAACATGTTTGATCGCTGGGAGTAAAATGTGGAGCACCATCTGACGGGGCTTCGGCGTCTGAGCGGAATAGACCAGACGACAGTAGTAAGGGTTCCGCATTCCACCTGAAATGGTAAAGCGCTGACTCTAAGTAGATTGTAAAAAGTTAAGTGTGTGTATTGTAACCCCCGAAACCACTACAGAAACTATACTGAGAGAATATACATAGTAAAAAGAGTGATAGATAAATTCAAAGGTAAGACTAAAAAATGCTTAAATTATCACAAAGGCAGGAAGGAGGAAGCAAGAACCAAAGGAACAAACAGAAACAGTGAACAAAATGGTACGCTAAAAATCAAACAAGACCAATTTCCTTACATGCAAGTGGCCTAAAAACCATCAACTAAAAGAGAATTTTTCATAATAGATTTAAGAACCTCTTTGCTATTCTCAAGAAACTACTGTCATACATAATGATATAAGTAAGACTGAAAGTACAAGGATGAAGAAAGATACTTCATGCAAATGCCAATGGAGAGAAAACCGGAGTGGCTACGTACCAAACAAAGAATACAGAAGGACCTTACACTACAATAAACCAGTCAGTTCGACCTTCCCAAGAAGATCTAGTGCTCTTAAATGTGCACGCAGCTAACAACAGAGCCGCCAAACAGAGACAGCACAAATGAGCAGAAATGGAGAGCGAGTCAAATCCACAAGTGCAGTGGAGACTTCAACACCTCTCCCTCCCTCCACAGACAGGACTCCCGGCACACAGCAACAGCAGCAGCAGTGTAGAAGAACTGAACACTACCAACAATCTAGACCTTCCTTTTTTTAAGATTTTTAAAAATTTTACTTATTTGAGAGAGAGAGAGAGAGAGAGAGAGAGAGAGGAAGAGAGAAAGAGCGCACACATGAGCGCACAGGCAGGGGGATGGGCAGAGGGAGAAGCAGGCTCCTCACCGAGCAGAGAGCCTGATGTGGGACTCGATCCCAGGACCTTGGGATCATGACCTGAGCCGAAGGCAGACACTTAACCGACCGAGCCACCCAGGCGTCCTAGGCATATTCTTTCAAGTACACATGGAACACTCACCAAGACAGACCACAGCCTGGCTCTAAAACAAACCTCTGTTAAGTTCAAAGGAACTGAAACCGTACCAAACATGCTCTCTGACCGTAACAGAATTAGCCTAGAAATCAATTAACAGATACGAGAAAATCTCCAGCCCTTCGTTTGTAAAGAGGCTAAAGTCTGCGCTCACAGAGCAGTGCTCAGCAGGCACAGGAGGGCTGAAGGGCCTCAGACTCCGCCGCTGCCTGGTCCCGATCCACGGGGACCCCCAGCGGCCAGCACCTCCAGGGCGACCTGGGAGCCATGCACTGTTCCTGCTTGTACCTGCACGCTGGCTACTGCTGCCAACGGCTGGATTAGAGAACTTTGGTCTGTAAGGAGTAGCTAATTTCAGTAGGACTCTGCCAGCAGACCCAGAAAGGGCATCCAGGTCTCCTTCCCTTAATTTAATAGCAGTTCCCTGTCCAAACTACATTTCTGCACATTCTTGGAACTGTAACCAACCCAAATTCCTCTTTTATTTATCTGAGAGACCGCGAGCAACCGCACGCATTCACACGAGCAGGGAGGAGAGGGAGAAGCAGGTTCCCTGTGAGCAGGGGAGCTCGATGTGGGGCTCGACCTCAGCACCCTGAGATCATGACCTGAGCTGAAGGTAGATGCTTATTAACCCAGGCCCCCCAAATTCCTATTTTTGAGGAACCATAAAACAGTTGGTGGCCTCAAAATGGCAATCAGGAAAACAAAGCACACTCGATTTCCTAACACACCTTGGAATTCTCTAATATGACAGTTGGGAGCTTAATAGGTACCTGGTCAAACAGATAGACTGTGACATCGTCAAAAAATGTCACCGCCTTCTTTTCTTTCTTCCAGTCATCCGGGAGCTGATCAATGGCAACAGCGGCCGAGGGTTTCAACAGGCTCCGTAAGTGTCTCCCATCCTCGTTGCTGAGGATCACAGGCACGGGGTGCTCGGTCTCATCCTCCGACTCGGAGCTGAGGCTGTGCAGGTTAAATGCCCGTAGGTCCTCGTCAGAGTCGTCACTGTTTTCGTCTTCCTCGTCTGCGTCAATGCCATCCTCAGAGAGGTCGAGCATGCCCGACACGCCAAGTTTCCCCAGGTATTTCCCTTCGATATCTGGCTCCTTCAGCTTGGGGCCCTCGGCGTGGCCACACAAGGACTTCTCCACCGTCAGGTCTGACGGGCTGCTGGAGCACAGGGTGGAATTTGCAAAGGCGAGGAGCTCGTTGGTGTTGGTTCCAGTGGAGGCGAGTGTGCAGGGGCGTTCCTCTTGTGCCTCAAAGTCATCACCGCTGCTCAGCTCGGAGTTCCACAAACTCAGGGGACTGCCAGCCTCATCTTCAGGAGGAGGCATCTGCTTGGAAACATCAGCTGGTGCCGGTTCTGACGTTTCTCTCGACTCCAGGTGACTGGAATCTTGCGAAGCAGGTAGACAACTTTGGTCTGGCTGGCAATGTTTGGTTTCCAGGCAACTGTCCTTAGTGCCAGGACTTTGCTCTGGGATGACTGGCTCAGGCAGGGGCTGATCCGTTACCAATTCCAAGGCTGAGGCTGAGGACCCTGGGACCCCCTCGGATTTCTTATCCGGCTCAGAGTCATTATCTGAGAAGTAAGCAGAGTCTCGGTATGAGCTCTGAGAGCCAGGTGCAAAAGTCTGCGAGGTCACTTCCGTACCTCTGTGGCCATCGGCTGCGTCTGAGATGACGATGACCGGGTTGGGAGGCAAACTGCCGTGACTGCCGTCGCCCGCTGTGGCTGCCTCTGAGGCTGAGGCGCCGTCGGGAGCAGGGTGCAGAGTCCATTCAGGGGACTCCAAGTTCTCGGTCTCGTAGCCACTGTCTGCAGGCTTATCGGGGGGCAAGAGTTTCTGAGGCGTGTGAGAGTCCAAAGAACCCAATAAAACTTCATGGACATCCACCGAATCCAGAGAGTCTGGGGTCTCCACAGACTGTTCTGAAGTCTGAATGGGTGTTGACAAGCTGTCTTCTAAAAGGCTGTCTTGACTGGTTGAGTCCGAGGAGAGGGCGGACACCAAGGCCCCCTCTTTGGCACCATCTTTACAACGCAGCTGACTCAAAGTCTCCACAGCTTCCACGTTTTTCTCCAGCAGACTACCGCTATGATGGTCTTCTGAAAGGGGCTGGTTTTGTAAGTTCTGTCTCAATTCTGGAAGACTACTTCCTATACTCACCTTATTGGCAAAAGTGTCATCAACGAGAACCGAGTCACTTTTGGTCAGTCTCAAGGCCTCTTGACTTTGGTGGGTCAAGTCATGGGACCTGTCGCCAATGCCGTGTGCTTTGGCATCAGTTGAGGGGATTACAACTGTGACGGCCACAGAGTCTGGACTGATTTCTTGGCAGAGACAGTCTTCATGGACACCGACATCTGAACATGTGGGTTCTCCCTGCTTTGGGAACGTATCCGGAGGTACGTGATGAGGTGTTCCTTCTGTCTCGAGAGAGGTAGGAGGTACCTGCACTTCCGGGGAAGACTGTGATGAGGTGTTCAAAGTGGTGTCCTCGAACACGACACCCGTATCTTTACCCTTTGCGCTTAGGTTTTCCTGCAACAAGGAAAAGCCTGGTTTACTTTCAGCAAACTTAACTTCAGGATCTAAAGAATTTCTACGTGGAGTTTCTAATATTGTTTCAGTGAAACCGGCGTTTTTAAGTTCTGTTTGAAGATCATTTACATGTTCTTTGCTAGACAATGAGTCTTTTAGTAAGTTTTTCTCTTGAAGAAATAAAAAGTTTTCTGACAATTCTTGAACAGTCAGTGGATCAAAATTATCCTGGTGCAAAAGGTTTTCTGATAAGCAGAGAGGCTCACAGTCAAAGAGCTTACGGGGCTTTTCTTTCTCAAAGTGGCACGCTGTTACTGACTCTCTGGAGGCATCCAGACTTGAACTTAAAGTGGTCGGCTTCAAGTCTGTTTGAACTCCGTTTAGTTCCATTAAGTCAAATATTTTTTGGTGACTGGGCAGATCCTCTGATTTGTCCAGATCATTAAATATACTGTTGAAAGGGCTCTCGGGGCCCCTGGGAACATGTACGTCCTCGGGGATGCTGGAATCTTTGGGGTCTGTACTGCTTTGGAAGAAATCCTCATCTGTACTGGACTCCTCAAATTCAAGATTCTTGAGTGTCAGAAACTGGGACGTCTCATCACTTGTCTTCTCTGGGTTATCCATCTCGGTTGTGAGCAGTGCGGGTGGGTAATCGAGCTCCAAGTTGCTACCACTCTTTTCTTCCAACTGGATGTAGTAGTCGCTTCCAACAGAAAGGTTGTGGGCATCAAAAACAGGAACCACTCCGGGGGCCCCACGGGGGACATCCTGGCCACTGTCATCTTGTTTCCCCGGCCCAGGATCCGAAAGTGAACTCTCAAACACTTCAACTGGAAAGAAGATGCTTGTGTAGGACAAGGCTTCGTCTGGGGCGCCCCGACCGCGCTCATCAAAGTGGTCGTGCTTAGCCGCCTCCCAGACATACTCGAAGCTCAGGCCCTGGCTGGTCTCAGTCACGGTGAGGACCTCTTCCATCTCGCGACCAAGCCGATCCCTGGCAAAATGGTCGAGAATTGGGAACGCAGCATTACTTGAAGCGTCTCTGCTACTTGTATTTGGTTTAAGAGCATTCCACTGTTGTTCAAAGTCGACTTCTGAGTCCCTTTGGCTTTGCATCCGCAGGTAGGTGAGCAATCTATGCACGTCCTCGGCCGCTGGTCTCTTGTCTGGCGACAGCCAGCAGAACTGCAGAACTTCATACCTGCGTGACAATGGAGAGGTAATTAATGAAGTGATGATAAATTGCTTTAAAATAAGAAAGGACTTCACAAGGACTCCTAAGCCAACTCAACACCTCAAAAGTTTCTACGCTACGATCACTGTCCACCACATGAAGCAGCTCAGTTCACGGTGAAAGAGGAAATAAAGAAATGTAAAAATCTGGCCACCTAGTTTTTTGTGTTCCCAGGACATTTCGCGGTATCGGTGTCTGTCGTTTGTTTTTCTGGTGTTTATCCAGTGACTTAGGCCCAGGAGTTAGAAACAGTTTTAACACAATCTCCTCTTTAAAAAATTATCACAGGTATTCTGTGAAGTAAAGAATGCACTTGTCTTACAGTTTTAGATTTATTCACTTTATTTTGCAAGAATTCTCAGAAACAAAGTCTGCTGTAACTAATCTCTATTCCCCCCAGTAAAAAGTAACACTCCGATCTTATGTAGCACATGGCTTCCTCAGATCAGAAAAGTGGCTGAAAGTGGAGGGAAACAGCAGACAATGAAGTCCACAGAAGCCAGCAACCAGGAGCTGGGTCTTCGAAGGGCTGACTGAATACAGCCAACATCTTCAGCTGGTGCCATGAGCAGAAGGTAAGACAAAGAGGACTTCAGTATTAAATGTACAGAGTCCAGGTCCGGTTACTCTGGGTGAAACGGTTCCAGCAGCGTGGGGAGCGGAGCCATGGGTAAGCACAGGGGGTTGCCACGCTTCCTTCCTTCAGAGCAGAACGCGCTGTGCACGCAGTGGTGTAAACAGAAGCTTAGAAAGAGGGGAACCTGGGGGCGCCTGGGTGGCACAGCGGTTAAGCGTCTGCCTTCGGCTCAGGGCGTGATCCCAGCGTTATGGGATCGAGCCCCACATCAGGCTCCTCCGCTAGGAGCCTGCTTCTTCCTCTCCCACTCCCCCTGCTTGTGTTCCCTCTCTCGCTGGCTGTCTCTATCTCTGTCAAATAAATAAATAAAATCTTTAAAAAAAAAAAAAAGAAAAGAAGAGAAAGAGGGGAACCTGATCCTAACCAGCATTTGAGTAAGAACTGGACCGAAGACGCGTAAGAAGTAAATTTGTTTTGCAAATGTTAACATACATTATGCAAATTAGCTCTTGCTGCCTATTTAAATACTATTGCTTCCACGCTCTTTTCTCACATACTAGGTATCACTTACAAGCACTGCCTCATTTTAAAACAATTTCACAATAGGAAACACCCTTAATATTGACTTTTCTAAATTAGTTCAGACTTCACATTTTTTCTTATTGCACACAATTCATAAATCCTTACCTGTTCTACATTTTAAAAAAAAACATTAAATTTTAAAAATAGATGCTAAATCTAAACTCAGTTGTGAATAATACACAAATGACTGCTTTTCATAACATTTACTGTTTACAAATAGGGAATATACAACTAACACCCATAGAAAGAGGATTTCCTTATCTTTTAAAGACAACAAAATGTAAAATGGAGCTACCCACCATCGGTCAGAATAGGGCTGCTCCAGCTGGGGCTTAGGGAGCTTTGTGTCTCTCTCTCGAATCACCTGATTGAGAACATCTAAGTTGGAAAGGTTGGAATAAGGCTGAGCAGCATTATCAAAAAGCTCCCAAAGCGTCACACCCAGAGACCTGTGGAAAAAAGAAAAGTTATTTCTTCTTCCCTTTAGATGTCAAATTTTTCAGCACCAACATTTTTATCTGTACGCTCTTTAGTGACTTTATGAACAAGACGTGTACTGAAAAGGTTATTAAAGATAGCTCTTTAACGTGATTTTTTTAAAAAGGGGCATTTTCAATAAAATGAGGACAAGCTCGCCTCCTCACATTTACATATTTACTACTGAGTACTCAAGATAGTTTTGGCCAACGCAAAAAAAAAAAAATTAAACAGATAATGGGCACAATTATAGAGAGGAGCTAATGCAACCGTCAACTTCAAAACTCAAGAAATTATTCGAAAGGTCGTTAGGACTATTTCAGAGTTCAGCTAAACGGTGAGATAACAAGATAAATATCCTGAGGCAGACCAAAAAAAAAATCCCGTTCACAATAGCAGTAAACACCAGCGCGTATCTCAGAGAAACCTTTATCTAAACTAGTAATGTCTTCTTTGGCGATGCACACATTTCCTAACAGTGTGGGTTTGGTTGCTATTATGAAGGGACTTCTCGACATCATTCTGCCACCTATTTGTGTGTCTGCCACCTGCCGAGCCTCTCCATGCCTCCAGGTATGCGGCTGTTTCCACGGGGTAGGAGGGAACGCCCCTTCCTGGCACCCATCCCATTCTCTCAGGCCAAGTGCTCTGTCGCCATGGAGATGGGCACTTACTCTCCACCTGCTCTGTGCCGTCTCTAGATTTCTACCCCATAAGCCTCTGGTCGTGTCGCAGCATCTCCTAGCCACTGCAACGGCTCCCAAACCTGGCTGACCACCTGTGTCGTCTGGCAATACGCGGGTATTTAGGACCCACCCCCAAGGACTCTCAGCTGGTAGATGCGGGTGTGGCCTAGGAAACTGTACTTAAAGTTCCCTAGTGCTTCTGACATCCAGCCAGGTTTGGGTATTGATGGTTGACATGACTTGGATCGATCCGTCCAGAATGCCTGTCTGAATCATAAACTGTACTGAATAAATAGGTCTATCATTTGACACTGTAGAGTGTAACTTATGAGTTGATTTGGCTATGCTAACTTCACAAGTCAGTGAACAAAATCACCATATTCAGTATCTAAGCTGAGAAACCACTTCTATCAGAGAAAATAAATGGACCCAAATTTCACAACTCAATTCAAGATATAAAACACTTCCTTTCCCTGGCACAGACTTGCCAGAGGCAGAGGGCCTTTCTGGATACAAAAGAAGTTTAAGACACTATGGACGACTTCAGGGAGTTTACGATTTAACTGAGGAAAATAAGAAATTCACATGAAACACTAAAGACCACAGAGATAGTATATAATTAATGGCAAAACGAGTGTTATCGCTACCCTGCTTGATGTGATCTTGGGCATATAACTACCGTGTCAATTTCTCCAAATGCCTGATTTAACTCCCTTTCCCTCCCCCAACAAGGCCTAGTCCCAAACCAAACCCCCCTCCAGCCCACAGCCCACCCTGTTCTTCAGAGAACATGAAGCATGGGCTTTCTCAACTCCCCACTCCACCAATTCTAGCATCTCTGTGCATCCCCTACTCATCTCCTCAGGCCACAGAGAAAGATGAGCCGAGTCTCCTCCTCAAGGTCTGTCCCTGCCCCGGAGCTCTCTACTCTACCTCGTGCGGTGTCCTCCAGGATAACCGCCAGCAATCCCTGCCGCTGACCCCTAGCTATTCAGTTCTTCACCTGCACCCGCTCTTGCATCCTTGAGTACCACTGGCTTCTCCCTTCTGGGAAGAAAAGCATCCTGTAGTTCTTATCCTCTCTTCCAAGAAGTCTCTAAGAGAGGGCCCTCTTGTTCACCCCTGGTACAGGGCAGCGTGGCCCCTGCCTTGGGCTGCAGTTGGCACTACTGTCGGCCCTACCACCAGAGACTTCTCAAAGTGTCGGCAACAAGGGGTGGGCTCTGTTTCTGGGAACACAGGCTAAGCTTTCAGGTTCAACGCCCTCCTAGGAACAGGCAATATACGGATGAAGCATACAAAGCATCTTTTTAAAGGCATCAAAGATGGGCTAACAGGGAACTGTCAGGAAAAACTCTAGAACTTGAAGAACTAAGGAGAACACCAAAACCACCTTTGAGCTGGTGCCTTTGCTGAAGCACAGAACTTGGGATTTTGTGGTCTTGGTTTATAAGGCAATGCGGGTGCTGGTAAACAGTCCAAAGCCCTGGGCCTACCCAAGCTAAGGGGAATCACAGAGAGACCTCCTCGCAGTGAGATTAAACCTGCCCCTGCCTCCCTCCAGGAGCGCAAAAGGCAAGCTCACTCAGCAATGAGGTGCTGTGAGTTAGTGTACGTGTGTACGAATGTGTGAGAATGTGTGTATGTGTGTGTGTAAGGGGGGGTCGGTCCCTAACAAGCTGTAACCACAGAGCTGGCCCTTGATTGTATTTGCAGCCCAAATTCACATCACCTTAGTGTTCAAAAAAAAAAAAAAACAACGTAGCTGAACAAGTAAAGCTCCCCTGGTATCCGACACAAGCAGGTAAGTGTGGATCCTCTCTGGAGGAATGCTCCCCAATTCTAGGTTTCCAAAATCCTTACCCCCAGGAAACAAGGCACCATCAAGAACCAGCAAGATCAGATACCCCAAGACTTCAGCTACCGGAATTATCTGATGCAGATCATAATCCCATTGGTTTAAAAACACTGGGACGTGTTTTGAAAAACCAAATAGAGTTCCTAAAACTGAAAAGTCAAAGCTGAACTATATAAAACTTAATGGAGAGATTTAACAGAAGAACAGACACAGCTGAAAAGAGAATTTTTAAAAAGAGAAAGAATTAGTGGCTGGAGCACAGGTCTCAAAATTATCTAGAGTGTGGCCCAGAGAGTCAAAGAGATAGGCTATATAAAGGCAAGAGGAAGAGACAGAAGGCAGAGCAGGAAGGCATAATACACGTCTAAACGGACTTCCCAAAAGAGAGAAATGGAGCAGAGGCCGTATTTGAAGGGCAGGGCTGAGAACAACACCAACCTATAGATATGAAAAGCCAAATAAATCCCAAGCAGAAAAACATAAGAAATCCACACCCATACACGTCATGTGAAACTACAAAAAACAAAAGACAAAGAGAAGAGTTTAAAAGCAGCCAGAGAGAAAAGGTCACATTACCTTCAAAGAGCTTAGGTAGACTTACGGCTGACTTCTCAATAGCAACAATGGAAGCCAGAAGACAGTAGAATGATCTCTTCAATATGCTGAGAGAAAGTAACTGTCACCAAGTAAAAATATATTTCAAAAATGAGGACAAAATAAAGGTATGTTCAGACCTACAAAAAACTGAGAGTCTGTTACCAGCAGGCCCTCACTACAGGAAATTCTGAAGGACATACTTCAGACAAAGGGAGAATGATCCCAGATGGAATGTCTGAGATTAAAAAAAAAAAAAAGAAAAAAGAAAGAAAAAAAAAGAATGAAGAGCAAAGTGATTTAATTACGTGGATAAACCTAAACAAAAAAGTGCTAAAAAACCAATAATAATGTCTTGTGAGGATAAAAGAAAAAAAAATACCCAATAAGATATACCTGTGTGGGTGCGTGTGTGTATGTGTGTGCACAGGTGCGTGTGTGTACGTGAAGCTGCACGGTTACAGTTAAACCAGGGTAAAGTATGTTAAAGTATCCTGAGGTCCTTGTATTGTTCAGAGAGAGGGTCAAAATACGAACTAATATTAGACTAAAATAAGTGGAATATACATGTTATAACTTGTAGGGTAACCGTTAATAAAGGTATAGGACTAGCATATACAGCTCCCAAACTAACAGGAAAAAGCAGTTAAAAAAATCGATCCAAAAGAAGGCAAGAAGAGAAAAAGAAAATAGAAAAAGCAGGATAATAGCACAAAAAAATGTATATATAAATTAAGAAAGCTGTAACAGAAATCGTTAGTCAAAGACGGAAACACGTTTTTTTCAACTTTCATTAAACTGATCTCCTATAAATCACAGTATTACATGTTGGTCCAAACCTCTTTCTGTTTTTTCATTCACTTTAATAAATATTTAAAATGTCTATTATACTGTAGGTCCTACAGGAGTCAAGAAAATAGACCGGGTTCCTGCTTTTACGGACCTTATTATCGTTGAATGGGTAAGAGAAAAGTTAACTATATCATCACAACTGTCAGAATTGCTATGACGTCAATAAATTGTCTTTACCTCACCATCATGCACGCCTGTGTTCCTAAATCTTACTCAATTATTCTTCTTTAAGTACTCAAGGGGAAAGAAGTTAGGACTTTGCTACACAAAAGCCAGCAGAATGGTAAATCAGTACATACCAGATATTACTATACTTAGTTTGATCTGCAGTTAGTAGTCTGTCTTGAAAGCTGGTTACTAATTCTGGAGCAGTCCATCGCAGAGGGAAAATTTTTTTATCATCTGTTTCAATATAATCCTCCTGTTTTGTTAGAAAGCATACAGAAGTTTAAATTCTATCACGCTTTTTAGTGAACTCAATGATTTAACACCAGGTCATTCTCAGAAAACACATACCGAACCCAAAAGACATATCAGAAAAAGAAATGGGCATGAAGAGAGATTTTCTGGGCAGCAGGTGGGTGAGGTTTTCTCTGAAGCCTCCTGGGCTTCGTGAGCTGCTCTCTGAGCCCTGAACACTTGCTCAGTCGGCCTTCCTGGAAAAGGAAGGTACGCCACGTCTGATGCGCAGAACACAGACTCTGAGCAGAACACCTTTTAAAATACGCTGGGCCTTATGCCCCGAGTAGGGCAGCAGTGCCTGCGGTTAATAAGAGCACAGGCTGGGCTCTAAGTCCACGCTCAACCGTGTACAGCTAGCTACCAGACTCTGGGCCCGCAACAAACACGCGAAGCCTTTTTATCTGTAAAACGAGGATGATACAATACCCACCTCCCCTGATGGTGAGGATTCACACAGATACTGTGGGCAACTACTTCATGCTGCCTGGTGCGCAGCAAGGGCTCAAGACGCCAGAGCTACCATGTAGACAAATACCTGACTCATACTCACGTAATATAGTTCAGTTACACAGTACTGTGAAAACGTGACCCCTGTGGTCCTCATAAGAACCCCTGGAAGACACCGGAGCCAGAGCAGTCACATTCTGTGCCCCATATCATGTCACCTCATTCAGCTGGGCTCCAAAAAAACATGACAACCTAACCGGTCTCTTATTTTGTTTCAGGATATATTTACAGCTGAGTTTAAAAAATCTAAATTCCAAGCGTACTATAATCTGAGCCAGAATTTTCCTGGAGGAAGACTGATATGACATGTACAGTGTATTTTATTACACAGGTGGTAAAGATTATTGCCCATGTGTTCACCCTAAAATGTATTATGCACCGTCAAGCTACCTTAATTACGCTGCATAAAAGTCTTATTTTTAAACAAAGCCTTTGGAAAGCTGTCACAAAACCTCAGCACAGAGCCACTGATGCAGACAAACCACACAAGCCAACGCTTCTGTTAAAATGACTAGAACAAACCACTCTCCAAAAAAGGCAACATAACCAAGATTCGTACCCCTCTTCCAAAACCAGAGTGGCGTTCTGTGATATGACCACCTCATGACTATGAAATTAAATCAGCTTCAGGAGAGAATCTTTAAACCTTGGCTTACCTTGTACCTGCTGAATCCTATTCCATAATCTCCCACTTTCACATTCAGGTCCGAGGTAAGAAAACAGTTCCGCAAGGCTAAGTCACTGAAAACAGAAAGAGTGACGTGAACACAAGGACAAGGGGATCTGCAAGCAGGACGATGTCACCCCAAACTGCTATGAACAGGGCTTTCTCTATGAAGCAGAGTGGGTGTTGAGAGCTTGCTCGGCATCTAGCTCCCTGCTCGGCAGGGAGTCTGCTTCTCCCTCTGACCCTCCCCCTCTCATGCTGTCTCTCTCTCTCAAATAAATAAAAATCTTTTTAAAAATAAAATTTTAATTATTTAAAGATTTTAATTTATTTGAGAGAGAAAGACAGAGATAGTGAGAGGAAGCACAGGAGGGGAGGACAGGGAGATGCAGGCTCCCCACTTAGCAGGGAGCCCGACACAGGACGGGATCCCAGGACCCTGGGATCTGACCTGAGCCGAAAGCAGACGCTTAAAGAAGGATGACGCTTACGACTGAGCCACCCAGGTGCCCCTAAAATTCTTTTCTAATGGAAATGGAAAAAGGATTATATATCATATGCTTCATTACTAAAATCCATGGAGATGATCAGGTTTTTTCTTACAATAGTAACTGATACGGCGGGGAACCTGGGTGGCTCAGTTGGCTCAACGTCTGACTTGTGATCCTCTCGTGGGCTGTGAGATTGGGCCCAGCATGGGGCTCCACGCTCAGCAGGGAGTCTGCCGAGAGTCTCTCCCTCTGCCCCTGCCCCGTGCTCACTCGCACTCTGTAATAAATAAATAAATCTTAAAAAAAACAAACACAACAAGTAACTGCTAAGGTTAAATATTGACCATATCTATACCTGCTGCTGCGTCCATAGCAGATTTATGGCTCATTTCCTACTGTTTTAAGAGTGACCAAGAGGGGCGCCTGGGTGGCTCAGTCAGTTAAGTATCTGCCTTCGGCTCAGGTCATGAACTCAGGATCCCTGGATAGAGCCCTGCATTGGGCTCCTGCTGAGGGAGCTTTTCCCTCTCCCTCTGCCCCTCCGCCCTGCTTGTGCTCTCTCTCTCTCTCATTCTATTTCAAATAAATAAATAAAATCTTAAAAAAAAAAACAATGCTAGGTGAAATAAGTCAAGCAGAGAAAGACAATTATCATATGGTTTCTCTCATCTATGGAACATAAGAACTAGGAAGATCGGCAGGGGAAGAAAGGGATAAAGAAAGGGGGGGTAATCAGAAGGGGGAATGAAACATGAGAGACTATGGACTCTGGGAAACAAACTGAGGGCCTCAGAGGGGAGGGGGTGGGGGAATGGGATAGACCGGTGATGGGTAGTAAGGAGGGCACGTATTGCATGGTGCACTGGGTGTTATACGCAACTAATGAATCATCGAACTTTACATCAAAAACCAGGGATGTATGGTGACTAACATCATATAATAAAAAATATATTAGTATAAAACAAAAACAAAAACAATGACCAAGAATTTTAAAACACTATGAGCTAAAGTGTCTGCATAATTTTTTACAGTAACTTGTATTACTTGAGTAAGTCTAGTGGTTGTCTATTTATTATAAGTAAAGATGAATAAAATTACAACTTCAAGTACCCAAAACTAATCTACATTAAAAATATTAATTTTTTAGCTTCTTTTTCAAAGACATGTGAGTGTTACAAGGAGGCCCTTTCCAAATTACTTTGCTTTCTTGCAAACCCCACCTCTCCACAGGGAGGTAAAGAGCACATTTTCAGGACTTACTGAAAACAATTTACATAGTTTATTTAAGAACAGGTTAATTCTCAAAAATACATACGCTGAAAAGTAAAAACTACTTTTCCTGAAAGAACCTTCCATATAGACAACAGAATAAATACTTTGAATTTTGGTATAAGCCCCTTTTTATCTTTCAATCTTTTTATCTTTTTGATCATCCATTGGCATAGGAATTAGAAAGTCCACTAAATTAAAGGAGAAAAGCACACCCAATATATACTTTCAAATCATAAAGTTATCAAAAACTTTCTCTAGTCCGAAACTCAAAATGTTTCCCTTTATATGACTTCAGAAGACAAAAGCTTAAACTAATGATTAAATTCTTAATTTTCAAAGATACTAATTTCCGAAGCTGAGGCTGATGATGGCAGCAGCTAAGGGTGGTGACGTAACTCAGTGACCGCCAGCCTGGTACATAATGACACTGATCCAATCACCCGTTAATGGCTAAGATTTATAAAGCACTTACTCTACGCTGGGCATTTCTCTGAGCTCTATACACGCACTGCCTCACTTAATCTTCACCAGGAACTTTGGAAGTGGATACTCTTATCTTCCCCTTTACAGATGAGGACACAGAGAATCAAAGTAACTTTGCCAGGGCTGCAAAGCCAGCTCTAAGACGCCGTCCCCCCAGGAACTGTCAGCGACAACGCACCAGCAATCAGAGCGCTGTCCTGGGCGTATGGCTGGTCCCGATGAACATGTGCCCATCTAGACGGCCAGCTGGTTCTATTCTACCGTCTCTACACTGTTTACTAGTGGTAATTTTCACAGTGCTCCCCTCAGAAGCCTCAGGCCTGTGGTGTCCGGGAGCAAGAGAGAAACTTCCAATCTTAAGAAGAAAATCTGTCTCTCTTTTTTGGAATGAAGGGAGGCAGGAGGGAGGAAGAAGCAATATACCCTCTGAGGGCAGAAAAATGCTTTCCATCATGTGACACTGTCCACTAGACAAGACAGTGCCGTGGGTTCTGCCAACTGAGGCTCTGTCACCGAGCACCACTGATGGGCGTTTCCAGAGTCTCTAGAAACAGATCCTTCCTAACCTTCCCCACACCCATCTCCTAAGAGCAGAATTAAAGGCTGGGTGCCAGCATTCCAAAAGGGCCCTGCGTGTGTCCCTTGCAGGCGGGCAGGGGTCTCAGCACTTGGTGCCTTCCCCGCAGGCCATCTGAGCACCAACCCCTGGGCAATAACTGGGCTGCCCTGCTCCCTCCGCCTCCCCTCTCTCCTTCCACATGTTCAGTGCAGGTCTTTAGACACATCAAATATGAAGGATACGGAAAAGATGAAAAGTCACATAAGTAAAAGGCCTTTGGCTTTCACTGTAAAAGGCACCCTAAAACTCTTCCACGATCCAACGGACGCTCTCAGGGGAAGGAGGATGCTTCTCCTCACCTGAAATCTGGAGTAATGAGGACCGAAACCAGGATCGGACTGGAGGAGCGTCTTCTTAACTTAGCCCCTACTCCACCCGACGCACGCGAGCGCCACACTCAGCACAGAGGGGAAGCGACAAAGGCGATGTGGGAACTCACCCTGGCTCCACGACTTAGGAGCCGCGTGACTTGGGGCAAGTCACGTAACATATCGGAGCCTCAGCTTACTCACAAACCAAAGGGATGTGCTGTTAAGAGCTAACTCACAAGGTTTTGTAAGGATAAAATAAAGCAATATATGAAATGTTCTCAAAATGTTAAGGTGCAATCCGGTTCCAAGATAATGATCTAATTTGAGTCAAAATTGGTAAAAGCAAATATTCTCTGAAGCCCAAACACAAAGCCAGAGAAGAGAAAAACACAGAGGCGTAACTTAACAACACAGGTAATTCTTGACGTCAATGGCTGCTTTTGGTCAGGAAACACAAACACCCAGTATTTTCTTCCTTCAAGTTGAAAAACAGGTCTAGCGGTGAGGCTGCCAAATGATCCAGCTCCGACAGTCTCTGGCTCCGTCCCCTCGGCCAGCAGCAAGGCTGCCGCCTCCGCCGTCAGTGACGGTACAGGACTCGGCTGCGTGAGCGGGGCAAGCAGACGTGGGAAGTGGGGATCCACAGATCTGAAGAGTTCCCCATCCTGACTCACAAGGAAGCATCACTACTTGTCTCAGCTCAGCTAGAGCTGGAGTGAACCCGGCCCCAGAAGGACTGCTCGACTGGAAACAGCTCAGTGAGGCTGGAGCCATTTTCAAAGTCACCCACACCTCAATTCATGTTACTTATGCTTTCCCAAGCCAGCTGAATTCCTGATAAACAGAGGTGCACATGGAAAGGAAAATAACCGAAACTTACTGCTGAATATTCTTCCAGGGCGTGGCATACATTATCTTAAGTCCTCTTGACAACAGCACTTCAGGATAAAGATTATCCCCATTTCAAAGAAGAAACAGGTTCAGAAGGATTAAGTAACGTGGCTTATCTTGGTACAGCTGACCAGAGGTGAATTAACAACCTGAACCCCTAATTCTTGTTTTGCTGACCAGACTGCTCTGCCTTTGGCAGTCATGGAAGTTTAAAAAAAATCCCTAAATTTTGAAGAAACTGCCACTTAGCACCACTCAAAGCGGTACAAGCTCAAGACGAAAGCCCGAGGAGTCTGATATGGCACAAAGGACACAGTTTTGAAAGCTTTTGCCCCGATTTATTAGGTCAGTCCTTGCTAGCTGAACAAGACTATATTTACTGAGCGCCTCCTGCATGTCAGGAACCTGCTAGGCTCCAGGCGTACAGAGGACACTTGCACTGTGAAACTCTGGACAGACGCCGAGGAGAAGGTCTGTGGCTGGAATGTGGGCCACCACTGCTGGCCTGGGTTTTGAGAAACGGTGATAACATGGGGACAAGCCTCCGGTTCTCAGTTTTCTCCAGGACCGGGCCAGAGCTGACGCTGAGCCGGACAGTCAGGCATCTATGGGTCTCGACCTCTGGTTATGGCTTATCTCCTCCCTGTACACGATTACAAGACTGGACAAAATACATAAGGCGGCAGTTTTCAGGTACTGGACAGTCAACAGCCCAGGTTCTAATCCTGAAGAGAAACAAAATACCAGAGGGGAGCTCCCCATGTGCTCCAGGGCTCTGTTTAGGGTCACTTTACAAACTGCAGCAGACAGACACGGAGCCCAGAGAGCAGGAGCCTCCCTGGACGGCGGCAACAGAGGCTGCCAAAGAGGCTGAACTGCAGGGCGAGGCAGAAGGAGAGGAGGGAGGAAGCTCAGAGAGCGAGCAAGCACCCCAGAAATCTGCATGGGGTCCCTCCGAGTCTTGTCTGCGGCCGCCTCCTGAGCGGCACATGTGTGCACCTGGAAGAGAACGAGGCTGACGGACACTCACAGAGCTGGGAAGACTGGTCAGAGTGGAGACTTCCCTCAACAGCCTGGTGACCCCCTTCAAAGTCCTTAAGAAGAAGGCTACTCTAACATACGGCAAGGGATACCCTAGGCCTGTTGTAAAGGCGTCCCCACCAGCATGGAGCTGAGCTGCCTTCGGGATGCAACTGCACGCTCTTCAGAGGGGTAGTGCTCACGCTGGGCGTGCACTGGAATCACTTGGGAGGCGAGTGAAAACTCAGTGGGGCTGGTAGTACCCCTCACACAACCCCCGCAACCCAAGCCCGGCCTAGAAGGCTGGTCAGGGATCAGGGTCAGGGAAGGCCGGCGTGGTTATCAAGTGACAAACCAGCTGGCTTCAGAGCACGGCCAGCACTATGCCACGGATCCCAGAACATTCATTTTCCCATAAGGCCTAGCGTCATCTAGAAAACTGGAACATTAAGTACTTTACTCACCCCCGATGATTTTAAGTTGAGGGCTAGGGTCCCAAGGCCAAGCGGCCCTCCACCCGAAGATGCCCACTTTCATCTTCCCCGTGCTCCGTACATGCGCTCAGCCTGCGGCGAGCCTTCCTTCCACGGACACAGCACAGTCAGCCCAAGCCTAGCGCTCTGTCCTCCCGCGTCCACTCACGCACATGTACAGGCTTTTGCATTAACTGGGTTACAGGAATACTAGTCTTCTGAGGCCTCTTTTTTTTTTTTTGAATAAAAAAAAATGTGTTTTTTTTTTAAACTATCTTCCTCCCCCAGCTCCACCCACTCCAGGTAATATGTATTAACAAACTGGTGAGTATAATCTTTCTGTATTTTTCCATACACATAGTGTACACACAAGAAAATACAGATAAGGGGAAGAGGGAGCATTTGCTTTATGCAACATGCCAACCTCTCTACATCTTTATTTCTTACTCAGCAACATCACAATGTGGAATCCCTCTGGGTCAACTAGACCAGCAGCTCCACATCTTTCTCTATGACAGCCGTGTGGTAGCCCACAGTGCGGATGGCCTGAAACTGGCTCTCGTTCCCCCCCGTGAGAGTTTACTTTGTCGTGTTTCTTTTCTTCACCGCCACCTCAAATGACACTACGACAAATCATTCCACTCCACGTCCTTAAGTTTCAGTGCCTCTCTGTCCTATGGAAGTGAATCTAGCAACGGGAGTGTGTATTTTTAATTATACAGCTATTGCCCCACTAGCTCTCCAAAAACTGGTAATGATTCATATGCAATTCAGGACAGAAACTTCCCCATATCCTTACTAGCAACAGCAGCTCTGAGGTTCCATGCCTCTAACCCGCACGTCCCTAACTACTGAATGGGACCACCTTCCCGTTTGCTGGCCCGTCTGCCTCTGCCCATCGTCTAGGGGCTCCTCGTCCTCTTGCCAATGCGTAGGTGCCTGTTGTGTGTCGTGAGCAGTCGCCCTTGGCTGCTCCTCGTGTTGGAAACTACATCTTCCCAAGTCTGTTGTCCACCGACTTTGTTGTGGTGTTTGTTGCTATGCAAAATATTTAATTTTTTTTTTTAAGATTTTATTTATTTATGTGACAGAGAGACAGCCAGCGAGAGAGGGAACACAGCAGGGGAGTGAGAGAGGAAGAAGCAGGCTCCCAGCGGAGGAGCCTGATGTGGGACTCGATCCCGGAACGCCGGGATCACGCCCTGAGCCGAAGGCAGACGCTTTAACGACTGCGCTACCCAGGCGCCCCTAAATATTTAATCTTTATAGAACGGTCGACCTTTCATGTAATAGCCGCCCTTTATTGTACAACTCCTGGGTTTATCTCAGGAGAGGAGGGCCTTTCTAGTTAGGAGGCCTCGCTCATCGCTGGGTAACACAAACAGCCTTCCAGAATTTTGCCAATATCACATTTATTTCTTGTATCTTGATTTTTACATACAGGATGGTGCAGACTTCCAATAATTTCCCAGATGGCTGGGTAACTATGCTCACATTTAACAGGGAAGCTATCTCTTCCCCGCTGATAGGAGTTTCACTTTTGCCATAGATTCACTTGGTCTACGTACTGTCTACTCTCTACCTATCTGTTTCTCCGTCAAAACCATACGGATCTCTACGACAGTGGCTTGCTGTGAGTTCTGGTACCTCGTAAAGCAAGCCTCCCTTTCTGCCCCAACTGACTTCTTTTTCATACTCTACTGGCTCTTCTAGACACTTATTTTTCCACGTGAAGCTAAAGATAATTTTTACCTGCCCCCCCCCAGCAATCCTGTGAGGGTTCTTAATGGGATTGTTTATGAAGTTTACGTATTAATTCTGAGTTAACATGGGCGCCTGGGTGGCTCAGTCGGTTAAGTGTCTGCCTTCGACTCAGGTCATGATCCCAAGGTCCTGGGATTGAGCCCCGTATCAGGCTCCCTGCTCAGTGGGGAGTCTGCTTCTCTCCCTCTGCCCCTCCCCTGGCTTGTGCGCTCTCTCTCTCACTCACTCTCTCAAATAACTAAAATCTTTAAAAAAATAATTTTGAGTTAACTGACATTTCTGTGTTGTCTTCCCACCAAAAAATGGGCTACATCTTTCCACTTGTTCACATGTTTTATGTCCTTCGGTGACACTGCACACATAGTCCTGTGTCCTTCTCACATTTACTCCCAAATAATTTATAATAAATTATAAATAATTTCTGTGGCATTGCTGAAAACGGAATGAGGATTTTTTACCCTCATTTCCAGATACACTTTAGTGTATCTATAAGCAAGCTACAATGAATTCTTACTAATTTTTTAAAGAAAATTTTTGTTTTTTAAAGAAACTAGTATCTTGCTTTTTCTCAATATACAGTATCGTGTCCCCAGTAAAAAAGGGTGACCAGTGATTGTTTAGGGTAGCTTACTGGCTAAGAGTGTGGGCCCTGGAGACCACAGCTCTGATTTTGAATCCCAGCTCTGCTCTATGACCAAGATCTTCCAAGTGAAGAACCCGAGACTAGCGCAGGTGAGGCCCCACATCTGGGACCCTCACTCTTTCATTTCACACACACTGGTCACTCATGCCAGAGGTTCAGCACAAGCTGATTAGTAACCAGACTTCCTAATCTCTACCACTGTGGACACAACACACAGTACAGATTAAGAAAAAATCATGTAAAATTGCACCGAACCCTAGTGTTTACGTATCATGCTCCTGCAACACTGGGTAGCCACACTCTGAGAGCCGGAGAACCCCAGGGTTTCTCAGCAGAAAGTTACCTTAACTTTAAAAGTGGGAAAATCCTAAAGAGGCTCTCTCGTGAACAGTGGTCACCCGGGTACCTCTCAAGGCCACGGCCACAGAGGTCTTCAGCTATCTGAGCCACCACAAGGCCCACGCCACCCACTGGAACCTGTGTACTTAGCTCATCACAGTGACCTGTGGCATCTCACTGGAGCTGCTAAGGAAGGCTGACAGGCAAGGGACAGGAAGTCCCAGGCTCTCGGCCAGAAAGGCAGAATGGTGTGGAGCGTAGCATACTGGCAGCTTCTGCTGTTTACATGGCCTTCACAGATGTCACATGTAAACTTCAGAGTTGCAGGCTACCTAAGACCCAGGCATACGTCTCCTCTTAAACAATAGGCAAAAATAAAATGTAATTGGGGGTGCTTTACTAGATCAGTTTCCAAAATAGCCAACGGCTTTTAGTTGGACGTGTGGGCTATTCTATTTTCAACCAACACAGAAAGCCTGACTTTGAGTCAGCCAATAAATATTCTGACTCCAATTTAAAAATATGCTATATGGTTTGCTATGATCAAAAAAAAAAAAAAAAAAAAAAAAAGCTTAAAGCACAAATTTTGCCCCAAGTGGGAATTTTACATAAAACATAGCTACTTAAAAGAGAGAGAGAGAGGGACGCCTAGGTGGCTCAGTCAGTTAAGCGTTTGCCTTCAGCTCAGTTCATGATCCCAGGTCCTGGGATGAAGTCCCACATCGGATTTCCTGCTCAGCAGGGAGCCTGCTTCTCCCTCTCCCTCTGCCACTCCCCCCGCTTGTGCTCTCTCTCTCTGACAAATAAATACATAAAATCTTTAAAAAAAGAGCGAGAGGGAGACAGGGAGACAGGGAGGGGACAGTTGCCAGTAGTTTAAAGAATATTACCTTGTACCTGGATAGCACCCAAACCATGTGATTTAATTTATCATCTTTATTTGTTCTAAAGCTCACACATTTCTAAATTAAGTAGAACTTTAACCTATAGAAACTCACAGGAAAAGAACATTTACTCTGATGTCTTTGCCAATTTTTAAAATACAGGAGCAGGAACAAATGTGAGCTTTAAATGCAATTTCTAGCTGCCTCTGAGGCCTTCACGCTGTTGAGTCTGACATGACATTCTCTCTAAACGCCCCAGCCTCCAAGATCAAAAAACTCCTAAACCACCTTTTAGGGAATAATCTGCCGCGTCTTACAAAAGAGTAACAATATAAATATGCTGAGTATTAACCTGCTATAAGAGATTAAAAAATGAAATCCAAGGTTTCTCCATTATAAGGCAAACAGATATTTACATTTTGAAGTTTCGTGTAAGGGATTCTGCCTCGTGCTTGAAGAAACCCATAATCTTTGGGGTTTTTTATAAAGCCCTTTATCAGAATGACTTGCTTACTCTGCATGTCAAATAAGATATAGATGTATGGAAAAATGTTAATAATTTTCTTTCTTCCCTACCCTGAAATAACATTGAGAATTTGATAAGAGTACTTTTCCATGTCTGTTCTCACATACACACACGCACACACACACACACTCACTCAACCACATGCACGCACTCACACCTCTACAAATACAAGCAGATGTTTTCTTATTTAAAAAGATGGCATCACACTATAAATATATTCCTGTGAAACCTACCTTTTAAAAATAAGAATACTAAAAAAAAAAAAAAAGAATTCTTAGTAGCCCTTAAGGTCAACACACACAGGTGCTCCTTTTCTGCTCTTCGGATCATTAAGAGTTAAATGACTTAATTAAAGTCAACTAAAGAGAAGCTGGTTTCCCTGGAGACCTGAGAAATAATTTCAAACATATTTTAAATATAAATCTGAGCTCAGAAGGCTAGAGGAGAATAAGCAGAAATCTCCTTTTGGGTTGACAGAACCATTACCTCAGGCCTCAAAGCCCTTTGTTGTTTTAATTACGAAAATTACATCAAGGGTCTGAGCAAACAAAATACAATGTGCTCCAAAGACCTGTGGCTGTTCAAATCGGACCAGAACGGTTTCTGCACAAATGCGTCACACTGACCGCTGTACTGCTCGCACACAACCCCTGACCACCTGCAACCCGCCCGGGGGTGGGGTGGGGCGGGGCGGGGAAGCAGGTCTCTCCGAGCGCTGGCTGCCAGCCTATCAGATCCTCCCTTCCTCACCCAGCAACCTCGCAACTAGAACCACAGCCTGACGCTGTCATGAAAGGGACACACAGAGAGATGTCTGCAGGGAGACTGGCACCGTCTGCTCTCAGCTCTGAGCAAATTTTTCACATTCTCTGAAATTCTGGAAATGGCTTCTAGACCTCAGGCTGTATGGAGACATTCTGTTCCCTGGTACCAGTTTAACGGAAGCCCAACTCCACCCTCATTCCGACACTGGGACATCCAGGACAGCTTCTACTCATACGCCCTCCAAAGTCCTTTGCGGAACCTGGACGCCCACGGCGCCGCCGGGTGGACCCACCTGTGCAGGAAGTGCAGCTTGTGCATGGCGGCCAGGCCCGCCGCGATCTCGCAGGCCATCCGCTGCAGCAGCATGGTCTGCGAGTCCCCCCGCATGTGCTCTTGCTCGTTGCGCAGGTAAGCTTTTAGGTCACCCTGCAAAAAGGAGTCCAGGTCAGCTTCCACGGGGACGAGGTGAACGAACTGGCAACTGAACAGGTGCCTGAGCCAATGGTAACTATGAAGATTATTTATTAGAAATCACTTAGATTTGACCTCGATAAAGAATCTGATTCGAAGCAAGTTCCAAATTACAAAGAGTAATTCCATTCAAAGACTTTGAAGTATAGAGAACACTATTATCTTTTAGGATCATTCTAGCTAAATTATTAGTTTATCTTTAAACTAAATATTAGTTTATATGAACACACGTAAAGCAAAACAGTAAAAATAAGACAATTTTTCAATGATGCACAATATAAACTAAGTGCAGATTATAGAAGTTTCCAGGTAACTGACATGATATGGTGCTATGCACGCTGTCTTTAAGGATTCCAGGAGACACACGGTCAGAGAACATTACGTCATGAAGGCTATCGCCAAAGCACTTGTGAGCAACGGAGAGGGACAGAACGAAAGAAAACTGGGTGGGAGAGGAGGGGAAAAAGCACGCTGAGTGCTGGCCAAGTCTCTGCCAGCCTCCCCAGGGCCTTGTGTGGCCCAGACGCCACTCTGAGAAAGAACATTCCAGCCCGTCCACAAAAATTCATGAAGTTACAAAGCCCATTCAAAGGAGGGCAGCCTGGGCAGGAAAACGAACAAATTCACACCTGGACACCCGATATGCAACCGCTGAAATGCCGAGCTCTCCAGGCACTCCCACCGGACCTCCCTGTGTTACTCTGCCTTTCTGCCGGGACTTTAATTTAGGACTGTATGTTTTGGGGAATATACGTTTAAGGAAATAAAATCTTCCACATTCTCTTTATCACATGAGTAAATATTTATTGCTCTGACTCAATTCCAAACTAAAGCTTTATATAAACGGTTAATACGGTTTAGAAAGCAAGCCAACAGCTTTCAATGTGCGTTATACCTGAGTCAAGGAAAGACTCCTGCAGGAGGAAACCGGCTAAGCAACAGAATGCATTTCTTACCACTGGTAGGAAAGACGGCCAATTTATCAAGTTCTTCCCAGAGGAAAACCCAATAAGCACGAATATTCTGCTACAAACAACTGCTTACTTTCAATGCTAAGCACATCACAGTATAAATTCTAGGTCCCCTCCAGGACCCCTTCATTCCCAGTTTCAAGGCTTTTCATATGAATGATAATGTTGAGATTAATAATCACGGCCACTGGAACTTCTGAGCAGTGTGCCAAGCACTGTGCTAGAAGCTTCTACATGTGTTGCCTCAAATAATTCCTGCAATTTGAAACACTTCCTGGATGTGGAAATGAGGCCCAGGGAGGAGGCCAACCACCGTGCACAAGGCCACAGCCAATACACAGTGGGGCTGCACTCCTACTTCTCAGTTTTACCAACCTGTCAAGAAGATCCTACTACTTAGGGATGCAGATCGAATCAATTTATTTTATAAGAATGAATGTAAAATAACTTAATGTCAACCCCATGGATTTGTCGGATTCTCCCAAACTTAATGGAACTTCGGCGGGGTGAGGGGTGGGGGGGGGATGGTTTGTGCCCTCAGGACCCATGTCTCTGACCTCTTATTTCCTCCCAGACGTGATTCTGGAATTGCAAGCTGCTCCAGAGCAGAACCTTTCTTGCCTTTTAAAAACACGTGTCCCTAACCGCCCCCACCTTGCCCTCCCCTAGGCTAGTCTCTACCCACTGGTGAGAGTGGTGGGAATAAAGACGATTCTCACAATAATTACATTAACCCAGACAAACACCAGCAAAAAGCTCCATGCCTACAGGCTAATGGGATTTTCAAAAGGTGGCCCATGCGGAAACTAAATATGAAAATAAATAGTTTAAGTTTATTTACATTACCAATGAAATGGCAACTTAAATCCATTTGTCTAACCCCTCTCCTGCAATATCCATCTAAGGAAAAAATTACCCTCACACAAACGTAGCATTATGCTGCGCTGTATTTGGCCAGTTCTCAAAACAAACAGAAGCTGCTGGCAAACAGGGAACACTTCACAAGTGACTTTGGCCATGAAGGCAGAATGGCAGAGTGGGTGTTGTTATTTTTCAAGGTTATCTAAAGTACAGTTTACCCTTCGACAATGCAGGGGTGAGGGGCACCGACCCCCGAGTGGTCGAAAATCCACATATAACTTTAGACTCTCCAAAAACATAACGATTAACAGCCTATTGTTGACCAGAAGACTTATGGAGTAACAGAGTCACTTAACACACATTCTGTATGTTACATACATTATACACTATATTCTTAGAATAAAGTAAAACAGAACAAAAGGAAATGTTAAAAAAAAAATCGTAAGGAAGAGAAAATACACTTACAGAACTGCCCTGCACTTACTGGGAAAAATCGGCGTCAATGTAGACCTGCGCGGTTCAAACCCACGTTGATCAATGGGCAACTGTATACTCATTACCACTCACTGTGTTAAGAGGTCTTGTCTCCACAATAATTCACTCTCCAAATTTCACCAGAAGGTAAAATAAAACAAGAAGGGGATTTTGCTTCAGAACGTTCATGCTCCTAGTGTTTCTAGCTTGGCAAAACTAAAAGGCTCTCCCCACCCTCCATGACGGGGATAAAGTTAGCAGTTAGCACAACCCAGGCAAACACCTCTAACCTGGGCGAGGAGCTAACGTCAATGAGTGAGGGGAGCCTGATCACTATTTCTCCTGGATGGGATTTGTGGTGGTTTGTGCAGGACCCAGGGTTAGTTCTATGTTCTAGAAAGATCCTCAGAGCTCTCCTGGTACCACTGTTTAAATCCTTTTTTTTTTTTTTTAAGGTTTTACTTATTTGAGAGAGAAAGAAAATGAGCAGGAGGGGCAGAGGGAGACGGGGAGAGAGAGAATCTCAAGCAGACTCCACACTGAACGCAGAGCCTGACGTGGGGCTTGATCTCACGACCCTGAGATCATGACCTGAACTGAAATCAAGAGTCAGACGCTTAACTGATTAAGTCACCTAGGCGCCACTGGTACCACCGTTAAAAAAAAAAAAAATCAGCATATAAGCTTTAATTACAGTAAAAAAATGTTCATATTAAATAAATACTAAAAATTGATCCATTCTATCCAAAACAGACAAAACTGTTATTGAGATATCTGGTTTATTTTATGTTTCAGTGGTAGACAGAGATTATTACTTTGGTCTCTTATTTAAAGAAAAAACCATGAAGACCAGCAACGTATTCTGAATTAAAATACACTTTCCTTTATCCAAGTCTTAAAAATTTCTCAGATCCTCCCCAAAACCGCCCAAAAAGACTCTAGAAGAAACATGTATGACGCTAGATGGCAGCAAAGCGCTGCACCAAGAACTCCGAGGGAGCAGGGACTGGGAATGGCCTCCTGCATTGAGTCACCCAAAGACCTTCACAGGGACCCTCACCCGTGTCCTCTTGACTTCCAACCCACACCACCATGCGGGCTGTAGCCGGCTTTCGGCAGGGCACTGAGAACAATGAATTAATTTCATCATAATGTAAAAACTCAACAAGTGAATAGTCAATAACTGGAAAATTAGTCATTCATAGGTTTAATAGGATGACTGGGGGGAAATTTATGATTTGTAAACAAAAATTTGAATGAAAGGATGCAAGACGGGCATCAGCAGCCACATAGTCCGTCCCTGCCAATGAATGAACACGTACATCCACGTCCAGCTGAACGCCCTGAGCACCTGTCCGGTCACCCCCCGCCCGCCCGGGGCCTCTTCCTCAGCACACAAGCCCTCACCTGCCAATGTCCACACCCTGACACCCCACCTTCTGTTGTTACAGATTATTCACCCCTGTGCCCAAACACCCCCCAGGTCAGTCCAACCAAGAACCAAACAAGCCTCCCTCTGCCTCCACACGCCTCTCACACTAGCATCCCATTTCCCTCCTCCCTTCACAGATGAACTCTCTTCTGGCTGACTCACCTCCCGCTCTCACAAGACCACCCCCACCCCAGCCCCCCATGCTCGCTGCAGCTGCTCCCACAGCACTCCCCCACCTATCTCACCAGCACAGCCAACGTGGAGCCCTCCCTTTTCTCTCCACCTGTCTCCAGATCTCCTATCTCACTGGCAGGCCTTTCCCAGGCCCCTGTGCTGGATCTTCCTCCTCTCACTGATCTGTAAGTGCAGGCACAGTCCAGGGCTCAACCCTGGCCCTCGTCACTGTGGACACTCATTCCCAGATGACCCGATCCACCCCATGATTTTATTTTTTTTTTTAATTATTTATTTATTTATTTGACAGAGATAGAGACAGCCAGCGAGAGAGGGAACACAAGCAGGGGGAGTGGGAGAGGAAGAAGCAGGCTCCTACCGGAGGAGCCTGATGTGGGGCTTGATCCCATAGCGCCGGGATCACGCCCTGAGCCGAAGGCAGACACTTAACCGCTGTGCCACCCAGGCGCCCCTCACCCCATGATTTTAAAAATCATTTCTAACACATTTTTCAGGCTCAAAGCCCTCTGTCCCCTGAGCCCCAGACTCATCCTCCCAATTGTTGACTTGACACCCTCTCCCAGATGCCCTAAGACACCCCTCAAATCTAAGAAGCCTGATACGTAACTCAGACAACCTGCTCCATCTCAGGAAATGGTATCACCATTTTCCCAGTAGATCAGATCAAAACTGAAGACGTCATTCTTGGGTTTGCTGTCTCTAGACTCCCACATCCAACCCATCACCAAGTCCTGGATCTATTTTCACCAAGAGCCAGGGCCTCAGGGCCCTCTCCACCCAGGTGCCCACAACCTCACTATCAAGCCTGATCACGGTGCATCATGAGCGTCCCCTCTGCTGCCCCTGGGTTAGGGACACTGTCCACATGCACCTCTGTTCCCCTGTAACTCCATGTCCTCTCTTTTACATGAGCTCTGTGGGGGCAGGGACACATCATTCATCTTCGTATGCCCAGCACCTAGAAGGTTCCCCGGTGCATGAGCTTACTTAATGAATATATTTATAAACAAGACATACCCATTAAGTAAGCATCTTCTGTACAAAGGACAATTCTAAAACAGAGGCTCCCCACTGGTGGAAAAAATATATAAAAGCATTAAACCACCTGGTATAAAAACACACAATAAAATTAAGCCATCAGTTAAAGTCCCCACTTTGCCATTGGTAATTATGTGAGCTCAGGCAAGTCGATTAACCAGACAAATAAAGAACAGAAAGCATGGTGCTGAAGCCAGACAGACCTGGGTTCAACTCTTCAATGAATACCTTCATCTCTCTCAGCCTCAGTTTTCCAATCTGTAAAATGAAGCTATTGCCACCCATCTCACAGGGCTCTGAGGACCCACAAAGGGAGTAACGGACATTTCCCAGGCCCAGCACAAGGCCTGGGACAGACAAAACTAGAGCCTTCCCTTCCTTAGGCCTCTTGGTGGGCAGCGGCCAAGGTTCCTTTGGCTCTGAGATCCCATGATTCCAAGTGTTACTGACTCTTGATGAGAGACGGAATAAAGCAAACCCCACAGAGGAATATGCTACACATCGAGAATCCCAAACAGACTTTTTTTTTTTTTTTAAAGATTCTATTTATTTATTTGACAGAGAGAGAGACAGCCAGCGAGAGAGGGAACACAAGCAGGGGGAGTGGGAGAGGAAGAAGCAGGCTCCCAGCGGAGGAGCCTGATGTGGGGCTCGATCCCAGAATGCCGGGATCACGCCCTGAGCCGAAGGCAGACGCTTAACTACTGAGCCACCCAGGCGCCCCCCAAACAGACTTCTTTCCCATTCTCATGTGGCCACTGCTAACTCCTCTCAGAAACTCACTCCCTGCTTTATCAGCTATCATAAAGGAAATGTGTACCAGACATCAAGAACCTTCCTTGCAAAGAAAATACCATCTCTTGCTTCGGGGTCAGGTGACAGAGTCAAAGAAACTGATGACTCTTCAGAAAGATTAAGACGGAGCAACGTGTCTGTCACCTCAGCCTACAGTCTGGGCTCCAGAGTGGTCTCTCTGCTTTTCGCCCTTCCAACCGATCTTTCCCAGCAGACGCCAACCTGCTTCTCCAGTCTCCACACCCCTGCAGGGCACTGTGGGCTTCTCCGCCTGGCTCAGGCCGTTCCTGATAACACAGGTCTATCCAACCACTGCTGCACACTCCAAGCAAACACCTTCTCCAATGCGAAGCCTTCTCCAATGATCCTCGTTAGAACTGCTACACTTTTTTTTTTTTTTTTAAGTAAGCTCTATGCCCAACGTGGGGCTTGAACTCATGATCGAGATCAGGGGTCACATGCTCTACAGACTGAGCTGCCAGATGCCCAGAACTGCTTATACTTCTATACACATTATTCAAACCTTTCATCATTAATTATGATCAACTGATATAACCAAAAATGAATAAAAATAACTACCATGTTCTAAGCACTTTACTATGTGCTCCAGAATTTACCTTAATCATCTTATTAACGGGCAGGGTCGTCTACCCAGTAAGTGGTATCACCCCCATCTGACTGATGTCTAAACTGAGGCTTAGAGAGGTCAGGTAACTTCCCAAAGCGACACACAGTGGCAGAAGGAGCATCCGAAGGCAGGCCAGCCTGGATCTAGAGGCAGGCAACGCAGGGATCTGGGTGACTTGCTGTGTTCCTGAGGGCGCCGTGCAGGAGCGGGGACGACTCACCCCTGTGCTCCCCGGGGCGCTGTGCATAGCCCTCTGTACTTCCTAGGTGCCTGGCACACTTGTGCTGAATGAGTGATCCTTACCCCCAAAACAATCTCCTTGCCTGGATATTCCTGAGAGAGCACTGTGAACCTCCCATGGCAACGAGTTACAGACAACACCCTGCAGTCATCTCCTTCCACGAATGTTGCGCCATCGGCATTAGAAACCGTCAGCTGCAGTCCAGCTACCGAACTCACTCGGAAGAGTTTTCTTTTTCTTTCATAAAAATTCTAAGATAAAGTGCTTTTCAACAACAGACTGGTAATTCCATCTCACAAGAATTACCTCAGTACAAAAATATTCTCTCCTTTCTATTAAGAGATGTTATCGCTGAGTATGATCACTGCCCGATGACGACTGAAAAGGCCAATGTTCATTCAATAGCTCTTGACCTACTAAGAACATGTGAAGATAGTGGCTCCTTTCACTGTGGCTACAGCTGCTTATTACTGAGCCCGAGCGATTACCCTCTGTCCTCTGGACCCTTGCCAGCGGGCGGTTTTGCCTTGCATGACGCCCCTCTGCTCCGGATGGCCTATTCCTGGGAGGGCTATGGGGCGTCCAGGCTGGGAGCAGGGCTCAGTGTTGAAGTGAGGCTTTGGGGCGTCGGGGACGCATCCCTGCAGGTGGGGGCCGTCTTCGGTTCACTGGGATGACGCTACCTGACGCTTCCTGCCCTGCAGCCACTGCACATACTGAGCCTGGACAACTGGACTTTAGAGTTGGTGACCCTGCCGAGCCCCAGCACTCGCTGCTGCTGACCCTGCTCCCTCCGAAGCTTCCTAGAGCCCAGAGGTGAGGAGCACGAAACCATCCAACGACACGAACATGACCCCTCACTGCCGGGCAAGGTGGCGAGTTCCCTGGGTCAACAGCCTCTACTTGGATGGGAGACTGGCCGCTCCAAGCACTGACTGCCAGATTTCCCAAGGGGATAGGAGTGTCCTGCTAGGATAGGAAACACCTGGGACAGCGCCTTAAACTACCAGTAGGCAATCACTGACTTGTGTGTGTGTGTGGTGAAAAATGTGCAACATAACGCCACCATCGCAGCCACTTCTAAGTGTCCAGTTAAGGGCCATTAAGCACCTTCACCCAGTGTGCAGCCGCCCCGACCATCCGTCTCCAGAACTCTTTTCGTCTTCCCAAACGGAGACTCTGTCCCCGTTATATACTCACTCCCTATCCCTCCCAACCCTGTCCCTGGCACTCACCACCCCTGTCTGTCTCTGTGAGTCTGACTACTTTAGACACCTCATATAGGTGGAATCATGCAGTATTTGTCTTTTTGTGGTTTGGCTTATCTCACTAATAAGCATAATGCCCTCAAAGTGAATCCATGCTGAAGCAGATGCCAGAATTTCCTTCCTTTTCAAGGCTCAGTGATAAACCACTGTATGGACAGACTCTATTTTGTGTACTTATTCATCCACTGATGGGTCACTTGAATCGCTTCTATCTCTGGGCTATTGTGAGTTATGCTGCTATGAGCACGGGTGTCCAAATATCTCTTTTGAGGTGGTTTCAGTGATTTTGGATAATATATATACTTAGAAGTACAATCACTAGGTCAGATGGTAATTCTACTTTAATTTTTCAAGAAACAATTATTGCTTTTAAAGTTTTACTGTTGATCAATGTACCACTGGGCAGTGCACTTAAATTAAAAATAGCTATTAACTCTGCACTGCTAATGAAAGCTGCTGGTAGGCGTGAGCGCTCTTTCCACACGTCTAGCCTGCAGGAGTAGACACTTCCCCATTATGACTTAGGAGGTTCACATAAAATATGTTTCAAGAAGTCATAACCGTTAATTCTGGAGAGCTGTATGCATACTCTTCACCCTGAAATACGAAAGCCAGTACAACCCTAGGTGAGTTAATATTCTCTGAATACTCAGTCTAAGTACTTGGAGAATATGCATTTAAATGTGAGATCTAAAAGTACTGGGGAAAAATTTTTATGAAAAGGATGTTAACAGGGGCACCTCGGTGGCTCAGTTGGTTAAGCGTCTGCCTTCAGCTCAGGTCATGATCTCAGGGTCCTGGGATCGAGCCCCGTGTCAGGCTCCCCGCTCAGCGGAGAGTCTGCTTCTCCCTCTCCCTCTGCTCCTCCCTCTCTCTCGGCTCCTCCCCGCCGCTCACTCTCTCTCAAATAAATAAAATCTTTAAAAGAAAGGTTAACAAAAAGCATGTATTTATTATATTTATAAAAGAACAGTGTATAATGACAAAAAGACTACTCGAGAATCTTATTAATTATGGGTTATTTATGATAATAGTCAAGGCGTTGTTTGTGTATTTTGTAATGTTTTAGAGTTTCTTTATGAAGTTGGTTAAACTCCTACTCCCAAAAAGAACAGGTAACTTTGTGAAAAAATACATTAAAATAGCATAAAACTAAACCCACCGCCTGAACTGTTCAGAAGAAAACATCACGCTGAGCATCCAGAGGCCTTTCCCATTCCAGGAACACCGACAACAATGTCTAATAAAACTTCCAGGAACGGACGCGGAAGGTGAAGGAGAGGAAACACCGATATGTATAAGACAGTTTTAATAAACCACCTTGCTTAACCCAGAAATGTAGTATTTCAAGTAGATATGCTTCCTGTCGCATTTCTGCTGTGTTCACTCACAAAGACTGTGGTGACTGTTACAAAAAATATCAAGAGCTTAGGGACCCCGAAAAGCCACCATCAAGTGTCTCAGAAAACGAGCACTCTGACAGCGGACTTGTCTCATCACAAAAAGATGCATCTTTACATTTTTTTCTCTAGTGCTGACAGCACAGGAACTACCCATCACACTGGCCACCCTGAGGCCATTAAAATAAGCAGTTCTCATAGCGTAATAACCGAGGATGATATTATACCTATGATACTGAGATAATCCAAACAAAATACACATGCAATAAGATGATCGGAAACATCACTGAGAACTCCTTCCTCTTAGTTCTCACGCCTCCATTCAATAATTTATCAGGCTAAATAACAATTATCACATGTCTGCTCCCGCTACGGAGGAGCTCTGGAGGACAACGACCGCACTTTGCCTCTGTACCCATGGAGAGCAGCCTGCTGTCTTTCCACAGCAGCTGTTTAACAAATAAGCACCCTCGAGAATTGGAGAAAAGGTGGGGATGGCCCAGAAAACTAGGTTTAATTCCAGTTTTCCTTACATGGAGACAGAGCTCTCTGAGGTCCCTAGCTTCCTTGGAGGAGGGTTAAAATATTAATTTTAGACTTAGTCCAATTACGTATGCATATGATAACCTCCAGTGTAATCACTAAAAACTAAGAACGGTATCAAAAATCCAAACTAGTTGGGACGCCTGGGTGGCTCAGTGGGTTAAGCATCTGCCTTTGGGTCAGGTCATGATCTCAGGGTACTGGGATCGAGTCCCATGTCAGACTCCCTGCTCAGCAGGGGGTCTGCTCCCTCCCTCCCCTCGTGCTCTCTTTCTCTCTCTTGCACTCTTTCTTCTCTTGCACTTTCTCTCTCCAATAAATAAATCAATAAATAAAATCTTAAAAAAAAATCAAGAATCTGAAAGAAGGCTAGCAAAAAAGCAAGACAGAAAAACTGAAACAGGTAGGTAGGAAAAATAATACAAAACAGGTACATTAAATTCCAAATACCTCATAGATAAAAGAAACATAAATGGAGTACGTGTTCCATGTAAGTGATCAAGACTGACAAGTGAACGAGATTTTACCAATAAACCGGAGAAACCAGAGAAAAAACCAACAAACCAATAAATCAGAGAAAAGGAATGAGAGCGATAACCAGGCAAATTCTAACCAAAAGAAAGCTGGGATAACTATATTAATTATCAGTAAAACCAGACTTTATCCTTAGTAACACTTAAAAAGAGCCCCTTCACAACTATGAAAGCTTAAAACTACCAGATGTCACGTATCGGTTCTAAATGTGTATCCTTGACTCAACACTCAAAGCAAATACAACTAGAATTAAAAGGAAAATCCGTAATCAGAGCAGATTATAATGTGCCTCTCAAAAACGGACAGAAAACGGACTCAGACTCCTCTGTCAAAGCCCTCCCAAATCAGAAGCATAGAGGAGATTTGAACGACCTCATAAATCTGGCCGAAAAAGAGCCATATAAATACACTTGCACAGGATACCAGAATATACGCCGCCCCCGCCAGCACCTACAGACGAATCCAGCCTGGGAGAGAGCTGCGGCTGCCCCAGAGCTGACGCGTAAGATGGGTGAGAACACCACTTGCTCTTTATCAGTCACCGAGATTTGGGGGTTACTCGGATATAATCCAATGAAAGCTAATATACCAGGGTTATTAATTTTTCTTTTGAATTAACTACCTTTGCCAACGAGCATAATATCTGAATCACTTCTAGGAATTAAAACAAAAATCCACAATGGTTACCACTCTCTTTCCATTTACCCAGCTGAAAATATTGTCCGAACTAACTGGGGACTTACCCTGATGTACATCCACTTTTCTGCGGACAGTCTTAATGTTTTAATGTTCTGAAAACTGAGACGATGCAAGGAAATTAAAACCTAGCTTTCAAAAACAGATGATGACAGGAAATTTCCACATAAAAGTTATTATTCATAAAAACTGCATAAAAACAGTTTTTCCAACTATAAATCTCAGTAAGTAACACTATCCTGCTAAGAAATTAGGCTATTAATTTTAGGTTAAAAAATCATCTAATTATTTAAAAATACAAATGGCACATACATTCATTATTTTAAAAAACTGACAGGCTGAGGAGCCTGAGTGGCTCAGTCAGTTAGGCGTCTGCCTTTGGCTCAGGTCGTGATCCTGGGGTCCTGGGATCCAGCCCCATGTCAGGCTCCCTGCTCAGTGGGGAGTCTGCTGCTCCCTCTCCCTCTGCCCTACCCCCAGTCCCTGCTCTGCCTGCTCGCTCTCTCTCGTGCTCTCTCTCAAATAAATAAAATCTTTAAATAAATAAATAAATAAATAACTGACAGGTCACAGGTACTCTATAAGATTCCCTTAATGGGGAAAAGTGTTTTGAACTGCCCAGCGGAAGTTAAGACCTCAAGCTCGGGAAGGGCAATCCTAAATCCACGCTCTGGTTTTGCCATATACTTGATAAACAACATTTTCTTCATCTCCTTGAACCTTACTTTAATCATATATATATATAAAGTGTGGACAAATATGATTAAATGTAATGCATGCAAACAGCTCAGCATAGGGATGGAATACAAAACAACATGTAAGTGTCCGTTAATAGTATTTTCAAAGGCAATGACTTAGTACACATCATAAAGCTTTAAAAACGGGGGACAGAAGTGAAAGCAGAACCTCATCCAGCATTTCTATGTGTCAAAAACACTTGGATGTAACCTTTTAAATGCTTTGACCTTGAATTTCCATTAAAAACTTACCAAGTCACAGAACTCAAACACGAGAAGATAGGGAATTGCTTCTACACATTGTCCAACACACTGCAGAATGTTTGGATGCTGAAGAATGCTGGGAAAAATAGAAAGTCACAGTGTTGTTCATCAGGGAGCACACTAGCAGAACTGTCCAAACAGTAAACCAAATTTTGACATTCATGATGATTTAAATATGACAAATAGCAACGTCATTTTAAACACCTGATTTTCAACAGACTACAGACTCTGTTTACATAACACTTATTAAGGTTTACTTACTAGTAAGGTTCTCCGTTTTTCAAAAAAGTATCTTGTTCCTTTGGGCTTGCACTTGCTTTTAACTCCTTCACTATTACTCTCGCTACGCTAGTGCCCGTGTAAATCTCGCCAAGGAGGACCTAAAACCAAAGAACAGTTTTTCACTTCACTTCCATCAAAATGGTAAAGAAGTATGTCTCATTATCAGGAAACAGAGCACAGGGGGCGCCTGGGTAGCACAGCGGTTAGGCGTCTGCCTTCGGCTCAGGGCGTGATCCCGGCGCTATGGGATCGAGCCCCACATCAGGCTCCTCCGGTGGGAGCCTGCTTCTTCCTCTCCCACTCCCCCTGCTTGTGTTCCCTCTCTCGCTGGCTGTCTCTATCTCTGTCAAATAAATAAATAAATTAATTAATTAATTAAAAAAAAAAAGGAAACAAGAGCATAGGAAAATAAAGCAACAATCAGGCCTTCTACTATGAAGATACTACTTCAGAAAAAGCTTGAAAAATGAAACCACTTTCCTTCAGTTTTAAACTGTTCAATGGATACTGATAGCATTCATATATGTATCTGTATTTTTTTTATTTATTATAAAGTTGTACCATAGTTTCACGGATATTACCAATGACATCACAGAAGAGTAATTTATAAGGTCAGTTCAAACATAACTCAAATGTTTCTCAAAACACTTCAACTGGGTTTTGTTATTTTGTCTCCTTCACATATGAGAAAGTAAATTGACACACAGGCAATGTGCAAATACACTACCACTGCATTATAACGTTAAAAATCTACGGCATTCCAATTATTCCAGACCTTTATCTTGTACTAAAACTTCAGTCTAAACACAAGAAAAAAATATGCCACTGAAATGAACAGAATACAAAATGAATGAAAATAATGGGGCGCCTGGATGGCTCGGTTAGTTGGGCAACTAATGATTCTGGCCCAGGTCATGATCTCAGGGTGGTGGGATCGAGCCCCACGTCAGGCTCTGCACTCCGCATGGAGTGTGCTTGGGATTCTCTCCCTCTCCCTCTGCCCCTCCTCCCTGCTCAGGCTCTCTCTCTCTCTCTCTCTTTTTCCCTCTCTCTAGAACAGACAAATCTTAAAAAAAAAAAAAAAATGAATGAAAATAAGAGCACACTACAAGTGAAACTCCGAATATAAATACTGGACAATACAAAGGCATTCCAAAATATAATATTTAAGATGAAAATACGGAAGTAAAAGTTTTTATTTAAATCAAGAATGATCAAAACTAAAAGCCTTCTTTTTAAAATAGTTTTTCATATTTTTATCAAGTAGATTAATTTTATTGCCATGGAAATACAGAGTAAGGCCTTGAAGAGAATATAATGTGTTTATTGAGAATGTAAAGGCAGAACAATAAACAGAACAAGGAATTCTGATAATTAACCAAGTCATATACTCTGGTTTCAAACAACCAGCTTGTACATCTATCATGAGCATTCATGCATTCATAAACTTCATTCATTCATAAAATAGCAGTCCCTAAAAAGGTTAGAATAATCTTGCTGTCATCCTCTCTCTGCCATCACTGATATCATTCTTGGTCTTCAATGTCCGCAAGGACCATTCATTCAACACCTTGACCTCTCAGGTTTTTACCTCACTTTCAATAATCTTTTCTCTGCCCCCATCTCGCAAAATCTCCCATGGGTCTAGACCTAGTTAATAACTGGATTATGTCCCAAACCTCAAATTTTGATTTCTCCTTCTCTATTTGTCCTTTGATTTCCAGCTCACTCACTTAAACAGTCTAACCCAACAAGTGCACAATTTGCCCTTCAGGTCCATTCGTGATACCACTATTCCACCATCCTGCCCCGATCACAGAGCCCCTCTCTCCTCCCTGGCAGCTAAGACCCCACCATCCTGTGCTGTCACCACCCTCCTTGCCCCTCTCACAGAGCCCTGTTGGCTCGGCCAAACCCCAGCACTACTTAAATTCAACTACCTGCCTATGGTAACACCAAAAGCAGACAAAACACGCAACCACAATGACTGGTCTCATTTCAAATTTGTAAGGGTCCTCAGCATTCCCATCCTCCCGCTGCATTTCCTAGTTGACAGGGTTCCCGGAGGACTCTGTCACACCTTCTTCTCCTATTCAAACTCCCAACACATCTTTTTACTCCTCCCTTTCAACTGGCCTCCTGTTCACTGAATAAAATAACCACAAGTAAACGTCCTCATTTTAACACCAAATCCACCTGCACCTGTATCCACACGCTGTTTTTATTCCCTTTTCAAGAGAATTCCTACAGTAACCCCCCTTTCCTTTCTCCTGCATTATCAGTTTCTCCACTCTAATATAAAGAGGCTAAAAGAGCTGCACATCCTATAAAAAGCAAAGCAAAAAACAAAACAAAACAAAACACCTTCCCTGGCCCTTGGATGGTCCCAAACAGCTCGTACTCCATTTCTCTGCTCCCTTTTACAGTAAGACTCTTCAACAGGGTTGTCTAAATGTGCCATCTTCACTTTCTCCCTTGTGCCCACTGCACGTGAGCACGTGACCCTCTACAGCCTCTGAGGACAATACTATGGCCCTCACGTGCTGGGCCCTACCTCTCCCAGTCCTCATCTAAGTTTGCCAGCAGCATTTACTACCATTCATTCATCTTCCTGGCACTCCTTCACTGACTCTCAGAACACCCCACTCTTCTGCACCCCTTCCTACACACTGGCTGATCACCTCAGCCTCCATCACTACCTGCACTGACCTCTCCTCGCCGCAGACCCTCAGGACTCGGTCCTTGTGCCTCCCCCTCTTCTTGACATTCAATCTTGGTGACTCCATCTAGTCTCATACCTCTGAATACCACCTATAGACGGAGCTCTCCCAAACGTGTGTCTTTGGCCTGGAACCTCTCCCTTGAGTTCAAGATGTATACTTCCAACTGCTTACTCGGTATCTCCATCTGGATGCCTCATAGCCATGCCATCTAACCCAACCAAAAGCGAACTCCCGACTTTCTCCTCCTCCATGCCTGCTTCTCCTTAATCTTTCCCATTTCACTTGCAAGCAATTCTATTCTTCCCACCAATCAGGCCATAAGCAGCCACCCTTGACCCCCCTTCTCCAGACTCCGTTATCTGATCAATCCCCAGTCCCACATGCTCTTATTTGAAAATTCACATTGGCTCGCACCACTTCTCTCTCCACTTCTCACCGCTTCATGCTATCATCCAGGTCCAAGCCTGCCTGCATCTCTTCCCATGTGACTACAGCGCCTTCTGACCAATTTTCCCACTTTCCCCTTGGTCTTCCACAATGTAACTGCCCAGGTGATCCTCGTGCCGGTTAGCCAGATTACTGCAGTCCTCTCTCAGATGCCAGAGTACTTTCCCAGCTCACTCTGAGTAAAGGTCTCTAAATGCATATATTCTATCTCACATCACCTGGCTCCCCCACACCTCTCTGAGCCCACCCCCACTCCTGATTGTTTGCTGTCTGATCACCCGCCACCACCCCCCGCCACCCCCCCGCCACAGCGAGAGGTTTCAGCTTAGTCAGGGCAAGGGTTCTCTTTTGTTCGCTGCCACAATTCCTAGTACTCCACACAGGCCAGGACTTTACCTACCTTCCTCCACACTGGACCCTCAGCACCAAAAACACTATGTGATACACAACAGGTTTTGCTAAATGGCTTAGAAGATTTGGTCACTAATAAAGGTTGGATGACGTCAAAGACACAGGACTGACAAACAACTCTGAATGGAAAGACAAGATGCATAAGACGGCTGATCACGGAGCAAATACCTCTTCCTGTCTTGACCACCCTGCTTATGATGCAATCGCTACTCACTTAGGAACCTTTTACACAGAATGACTGCTAATTACATTATGGAAATAGCTGTGATGATAAGATTATTCCTTCTGAACACTGTGGTAAAAAGATCAACAAACCACTGTTACTATTTGTCCCTTGACAGGCTATGAGAAATAGAGAATAGTTCTTTGCCATGGTTTCCATTATAATAATACTATGTATTTACAGCTCGAAAGTGGTTTAAGTATTGTAAGGAAGAGGGGGGAGAAAGGGAGAAGAATTAAAAAACAAATAATTTACCTTGAGGAGGATAAAAAGCTTCTAAAATTCCAGTCCCTCTTCCCTTCTTACTGTTCTATGCCAACAACTGGAAAAGTATCTGACGTATAAATAAAAGACCTTCTTGGAAAAACGCATACACCTAGAAACACTGAAGCTCACATTCCTGTGTGGTTCCAGGGTATAAGAGTAGACTCAACTGGTACCATAGGAACTAAAGAGAATGTGGAATGTCCTACAATACAACTTTTAATTAGCTTTAAATTCTAAACATTTTTTTTTATTAAAGATTTTATTTATTTATTTGACAGAGATAGAGACAGCCAACGAGAGAGGGAACACAAGCAGGGGGAGTGGGAGAGGAAGAAGCAGGCTTACAGCGGAGGAGCCCGATGTGGGGCTCGATCCCATAACGCCGGGATCACGCCCTGAGCCGAAGGCAGATGCTCAATGACCGTGCCACCCAGGCACCCCTAGCTTTAAATTCTAAACATTATAACTAGGAGGGGGGAAAAAGGTAGATGTGAACAAATTTTACCTTTCCAAACCAGCCATTTCCAATTTCCTGTATATAGTTTAGACTGTGGCGGGCAACTTGAGACTTCAAACCTTCTGTAGGAAAAAGAACAGAAAAAATAAATATGGGCATTTAACTGAAATAAAATAAATATTAAATATCTAAAGAATAAACACAAATGTAAATTTAAAGCTTATGCTAATAAAGGTAGAAATAAATTCATATATATATATATATATATACACACACACACACACCCCATTACTTTCAAACTGATACTGCCAAAATAGTTTCAAGTTTTAAAACCGATAATATTTTTTGAGTGCGTTTCCTACCCTGATTCTTGAATACTTCACACTGTGTTTTGTCATCTAACTACTCTTGTGTAACCACAATCACCAGTCCAATGGCTTTTACTTAGTCCTTAGTTTCATGTCAGAGGTAAAAATCTTGTCAAAATCTGTCCGCGTCAACCTTATGAGAACTCTGGAAGACAGTCAAAGATTAACAGCAACCAAATCAAACCAGGAGAAAGGCCACTGAAACAAGGTACAATTTCTTTGTGTCTTTGAATTTATCATAGCCCCACCCCTCCTAGCCCCTGGTACAGCAGCGATCTGAATGATGACGGATGTTCCAGTGTGGGTCCTGGTTCCAGACAGAGCACAGTGGACTTTATTATTCCCAAGGAACTGTGTTTTCTTTCCTGGAAGTTTCAGTGAGGGACTTCCACAAGCAGCTTCCCTCGGTTTCACCAAACTCAGAACTCTATCAGGATGGACTGTTCCTCAAAAACAAGTTCCTCAAAAACAGTAAAAGCCAAATGGATGAGACACTTCCACCTGGGGCAAAAAGAGGCAAACAGTAGACGTGCTGAAAGCTTTAGCGGAAAAGCTGGGGAGTGAGATTTAGGAGGTGAGCAGGGGCTCTGAAAAGCGATTTCAATATATGGAGAAACCTGGAGAGACACCTGCATGCTCAGGGAAGGACACACACTCACAGAAGATTTGAGAAGAATATGACTTTCACCTCTAGCTAGGCTTCATGCCCAGCACAAGCAGGAGGTGAGGACAAAAAGGCAGAGCTGTTAAGTAGCCTGGGTGAGGAGTGTCCCAACACAAAGCTAATCTGCAAAGACCCACAGAATACTTTTTTTGTTGTTTTCTTTCTTCTTTTAAGTATATCATATTATTCAAAATGTCCAATTTTCAACATAAAAGTCCAAAACATGCAAAGAAACAAGAAAGTATGGTCCACTCACAGGTACAAAGGAAATGGACCTGAGAAAACACAGACAGTGGCCTTACCAGACAAGACTTTAAATCAACTGTCTTAAACACACTCAAAGACTGACAGGAAATCATGGACAAAGAACTGAAGGACACCAGGAGAATAATGTCCTGATAAGTGGAGAAGAACAACAGAGATTCAAATTAGTAAAAGGAACCAAACACAAATTTGGAGCCAAAAAGTACATAACTGAAACAAAAAAACTCACTAGAGGGGTTCAGCCAGAGATGGGAGCAGACAGAAGCAGCAGTGACTTGAAGAGAGTTCAAATATAATTATCCAGGCTGAGCAGAAGAAAAAAGAATGAAAAAAAAAAAAATCAATGAGCAAAGGCTAAGGGACTTGTGGGACACCACCAAAGGAACCAACATACAGATTAGAGCCCCAGAAAAAGAGGGGAAAGGGGGCAGAAAGAATATTTGAAGACATAATGGTAAAAAATGCCCCCATCTAATAAAAGGTATCAATCTATATATCCAAGAAGTTCAACAAATTCCAAGTAAGATAAACTCAAAGAAACCCACACTGAGACGCATCATAATCAGACTGTCAAAAACCAAAGATAGAGAATCTTGAAAGCAGCAAAAGGGAGCCCCCTTTTATATAAGGGATCTATGATAAGATTAACAACTGATTCCTCACCAGAAACCATGGAGACCAGAAGGCAGTGGGATGGCACGCGTAAAGTGCTGAAGGAAAAGCACCAGCAACCAAGAGTTCTATACTCGGCAAAACTGTCTGCCAACAATGAAAGAGAAATTAAGACCACTCCAGATAAACGTAAGTTTAGGGAAAGTGCTGCCTTTACACCTGCCCTACAAGAACTGTTAAAGGGAGTCCTTCAGGCTAAAGTAAAAGGACTAAACAGTAACTGGAAGCCATATGAATAAATAAAGATCACCAGTAAAACTACATAGGTAAATATAAAAGCCGGCATTATTTTATTTTTGGTGTCTAGCTCCTCTTTTAATTTCCTACACGATTTAAAAGACAAACACATAAAAAATTATGAATCTATGTTAATGGGCACACAAAATATGAAGACGTGAGAACATAAAAGGACTGGACTGAATTGCAGAGTTTTCATATGGTACTGAAGCAAAGCTGGTATCAACCGAAACACAACTGTTATAAATTTAAGATAATTGTGATCCCCAAGAAAATATCTAAAAAAATATAAACAAAAGGGAATGAGAAGGGAATCAAAATTGTATACACACAAATCCCAATGGCCTATTTTGCAGAAATGGAAAAAATGATCCTAAAATTCATATGGGGGGGGGCGTGTGGGTGGCTCAGTCTGGTGGGTATCTGCCTTTAGCTCGGGTGATGGTCCCGGGGTCCTGGGATGGGGCCCCACGTCACAGGCTCCCTACTCAGTGGGGAGTCTGCTTCTCCCTCTCCCTTGCTTGTTGCTCCCCCTGCTTGTGCTCTCTCTCCCTCTCAAATAAGTAAATAAATAAATCTTTAAAAAAATAAAAAATAAATAAAATAAAAATCATATAGAATTTCAAGGGACTCTGAACAGCCAAAACATTCTTGAAAAACAAGAACAAAGTTGGAAGATTCATAAACTTCTCAATTCCAAAACTCACTGCAAAGCTATAATAATCAAAACACTGGGATACTGGCATGAGGCAATAGATCAGTGGGAGAGTCCGCAAATCAACACAAACAAATACGGTCAACTGATTTTTCAACAAGGTGCCAAGACAATGCAATGGGGGAAGAACAGTCTCTTCACAAACTGTTGCTGGGGCAAATAGCTATCCACCTGTAAAAGAATGAACCTGGAACCTTACTTCACACCGTTTACATATGTAACGGGTCAAAGACCCAAGTTTCAAAGCTAAACCTATAAGTCATAGAAGACAACGCTGGTGCAAATCTTCATGACCTTGAGTTTGACAAAGGTTTCTTAAGTAAAAAGCACAAAGCAACAAAAGAAAAAAATAAACTGGACTTCAAAATTTAAAACTTTTGTGTATTAAAGGATACCATCAAAAGAGTGAAAAGACAACCTACAGAATGGAAGAAAAACCTGCAAATCACATCATTATTGTGAAGCTATTAAATAATTAAGGCAGTGTGGTACTGGAACAAGGAATTGATAAATTACTGAAATAGAACAGAAAGCCTACAACAGACCCATACACATATGGTGGTGGTGGTGGTGGTGTTTTTTTAAGATTTTATTTATTTGAGAGAGAGAGAGAGAGAGAGAGAGAGAGAATGAGAGAGAGCGGGGGCAGAGCGAGTAGCAGACTTCCTGCTAAGCAGGGAGCCCGATGTGGGCTCAATCCCAGGACTCCGGGATCATGACCTGAGTCAAAGGCAGACACTTAACCAGCTGAGCCACCCAGGCGCCCCTACACATGGAACTAAAAAGCAGAGAGGAATGGAAGGACCGATCAGTGAAGAAAGCTGAGTAATCTACCAAAAGATTCATGGATTCCCTAAAACCATATTCAAAAATTAACTTAGAATGGGTTATGGATTTAAATTAATTTAAATGTCAAAGCAAAACCTTAAAACACTGTAGAAAAAAAAAGTAGTTAAGTATCATTTTTGACCACAGAACAGGAAAGGATTTCTTAAGACATAAAAAGCTCTAACTCTAAAAAAAAAAAAAAAAAATTAGCTTTAAAAATTAAAAAAAGAGAGAAATTGCATTTCTAGCTTAAGGGGCTGTTAAATTTGGCTATATTGAAATCAGGAAACATCAAAAACTTCTTTCTTCGTGTATTTCTGACTAATTTTTTTAGTGTACATTTTTATTTTTTCTTCATTTTCTGTTTCCATATTTACTAGTTATTTTCTTAGTGGTTACCGTGGAGATTATAGTTATCACACTGAATCTGTTACAATCTAATTTGAACTGATACAACTTAGCTTCAATAGTAATAGCATATACCATTTGACACCCACATAGCAGGAACACAGATTAGCACAACTGCTTCTAGAGGGTAAGCTGGCAATATCCCCCCAATTATAGAACACATGTACTCTTTGACCACTTTTGAAAATTTATTCTACAAATATACCAGCCCAGCATCAATGTGCAAACCAACATAGGTACAAGCTTTGTTTTTAATAGTATAAGATTAGAAACAACCCAAATATCCACCAACAGGTTAAAGAAATTGTGCTAAGTCTATACAATTTAAATAGTAGAAACTTGTAAGCAGGAATAAATAAGCTCTCTTTATGCAGACGGAAAGATCTCTAAAGTACATCCGTAAGTGAAAAAAGCGAGATGCAGAATATATTTACCATGCCCCTACGAGTAAAAAAAGTGTGTGTGTTGGCGGTGGCGGGGGGTGGGGGAACCACGTAAATGGGAATATTTACATTAAGAAAGTCCGGAAAGGTGTATAAGAAACCAAGAAGAGTGGCTATGTACAGATGGTGAGGGTAGGAGCTGAGGTCAGATTCAAAGATTAGAGGCTTTTCACTATATATACCTTTTTATGTTTTGGTTTTTCAACTGTATGACTGTATTACCTATTCATAAAATAAATTTTAAAAAGAAAACAAGGAAAAAACATGTAGAGCTTCTTCTAGATTTGCTCTTAAATATGTGGTGTTCTTTTTTCACTTAATATATCACAAATCCTTTTCACCCTTTTACAGACTACATAATACTCCATTGTATGGACTTACCAGAATTTAACAAGTTACATACTGACAGACATTTAACCTCACGCTGCAATAAATTCCTTTGTAGATATTTATTTGCATGCTAACCTAAATAAACTACTGAGAGCGGAACTTCGGGATCAAGGGTAAACACATTTTACATTTGGATACATACTATCAGACTACCCTTGGGAAAGAATGTCTCTATCAATTTACAGTCCCACTAGTAGTGAGTGTCCAAGTGCCTGTTTCACACACACACCCCTCATCCATTACAACCCAGCATCCTTTCTTCTCATCTTTGTGTAGCTGTTATCATCTTACTTTATGTTTGTACTTCTTTAATTAATAGTGGAATTCCTATTTTTTATTGGCCATTTGAATTTCTTTTCATGAACTTTCCCTTTCACATCCTTGACTTATTCTTTTCTATTGAAGTGTTCTTTTTCTAACATTTGTTTGTAATCTTAGTGTATATTAATATATAACAAGGGTTTTTGGGGTTTTTTTTTTTAGACATTCTTTGTAGTTTACAAATATTTTTGCTACTTGGTCAAATTTGTTTATGGTGTCTTTTTTCCACACAGAATATTTCATTTTATGAATCAAATTTGCCAATATTTTCCTTTATGGTTTCTGCATTTGGCATCAAGCTTGCAAAGCTCTCTTCCATCCCAAGATCATAAAAATATTCCGGGACTATTCTATGCAGAGAAATTGAAAAGAATGTCTTCCCATTAAGAAGGAATTTAGAATAGAGGGCTCTAGAAATATAGAGAGGTATATGAATGTAATGAGGATGGCTGTCCAGGTCACTACCATTTCTGTTGTGCCCATGACTGTGCTCTGGTCCCTCCCCACTATGTCTTGGACAGAAGTCACCAGGCTCTTCTCTGTCGCACCTTCCTGCCCACAGTGAGGGGTCAATATGATCAGACTCAGGAGAAGCCAACCAGTATGGCTCTCCAAGGGTTTTCTTTCTGGTCTGAGGAGAGAGAAGCTCCTTTCCTCTGGTAGTAAAGCTACAAGGATCTGAACCTGGAGTTGGCAGCAGCCCTGCTCCGAGCCAAGAAAAGAAGCTGGTGTCCGGGATTTAAGCTGACAGGCAAAGAGGAGAGAAATGATGAGGGAAAAAAAGCACGATGGTGTCCAAGTTCCCAGCTCCAGTTGCCTCTAAGTTCTGCCTAACCCCTACTCTTCCAATCACCTGGTTCTAGCGTCAAAAAAGGTCCCCCTTCTGTGTATGCTGATCTGAGCTAGGATTCTATTACTTGAAATGAATTCATGAGTGTTAAGACTCCAAGATGGTAAAAGCCCTAGAGAATTCTCTCAGGGCTTCCCTTCGTGTAAAGGAAAGCCTATGATCAAGAAAACAAAGAGAAGAGAAAATATTTTCATTTAGACAGAAGTATACTTAGGTTACTTAGGTGATCCCAAGGGCATGTTAGACTCCTGTTAAATTTCACTATTTTGGTCGAAGGAAGGGTGTTGTTATTTATTAAAATTAAAGGTAAATACTACATGTTAGTTTTTTAATGTTGCAAAACCTACAAATATCAAATATACCTAAACTGTACAGATATTTTATAGGAAATGCACCAGCTGTGTCATGTTTATCTTACGTCTTCTCTTAGTCACGCATACCTACAGCAATGCAATCCACCACTGCCCTGCACCTACACCACTGTGCACAAAACCACAAGAGGCAGGAACGGCACTGACGCAGACAGAACAGCCTTCTCTTGGTAGTCTCAGAAATCCCTGATTCTCGAATTGCTGGTCAGATTCTATTCTATAACAAGAAATTGATCAACATCTACTCAACCCTCTACTCAGGATGAAGAGTCAATCCAACTAACATATCCGAATATACCCCCTCCCCAAACACACGGCATCCCAGGGAAAGACAGCAGTGTCCCAAGACGAGCAGTGTTGAGAACTAAAGCTGAGAACTGAAGAACTAAAGCCAGGAGCTCTGTGCGAGAGTTCCACTTCAATGAACAGAGGAGACCAGTTTACTCTGCTACCAGACTCAGGGTCCAAAAGGAAAGAACTCAGCTTTTGCAGGCATGCACTGGACCAGACCACTACAATCCAGCTTCCCCAGGGAGCAGGAAGAAGAGAAATAAGCAGATGAGACAGGCAATCCAAGTATTTTATGATTAGCATCAAGGTTCCCACCCTCACCTCTGAGAAATGATTCGTGAAAACATGACGCTGGGACGTAAGGCCTTACCTACAGAAGGCTGGAGCTGGGACGGAGCTGGTAGTGAGATATTTGGTACTGAAAGTGTGAAAACTTCTGCCGGGGACTGAACAGAGGGAGTATCTTCTGCTGGTGGTGTGAAATCTATCTCATCATCAAAATTATCTTCAAATTCCTAAAATAAAAGAGAAGCAATGTTATATCTGATATAAACCAGTCTGAGAGCAAATATTAAAAACATATGCTAACATCTGAGACAGGAGCATCTACTCACTCATCTGAAACACGGCCTTAATTTTTTCCCCCAATTTTTACCTACTTCAGTAAATAGCATACATAATTGTGTTCTCCAATGTCACACAGAATCAATAAGGTTTAAAAATAAATTACACATACTTTATGCAACTTTTTCAACTGATAGTTTGAAGTTAAATGCAAAATTTTCTAAAATGACCACGGAACTTCAAATGGAAATACTCTTCTAGGTCGGAAATTTTGAGTTACTACAGCTTCAGCTATTCTTTTTTCTTTCTTATTCACTTTCACAAACCTCTTTGCATACTGAATCCAAACAGATTCATTTTATTTTAAAACTATATACACATTTCTAATTGCAATAGGATTTCAATCAAGATAACGGACAGTTAAAAGACTCGGAAAAGATACTTTCAAGGCAGTCCTGTTTCTCTGGGAAGAATAACAATGAAAAAATTATTAACTGGGTAGAAACATCATCGGTGTCTGAACGAAGGTCAGTCTAAAGCTGTGTAGCACGCACGTACCATTAACACACTAAGAATGTCTGGTTTTCTGAAGATGGTAACTTTAAAACTGAAGCTGTGCTCACAGAGCTACAGGAATCTCTTCAGTGACTCTGTGCAGCAGAAAGCTACCCTGACTCCTGCTATCATCATTCCAGTGAGATGGGTCTCCGCTGGTGTCCGTATTAATTTAACACTCTCCAGGTGATGATCAAGGTCATTCATTCGCTCAGATAATTAATGAGTATTACCCCACCAGGTACCGTAACAGAAGCTCAGAACAGATCAGTGAGCAAGACTGTTTTCCATTCCTCTACAGAATATCATTTTCCTTCTCTACCACAACCCCTTGCTGCACCCCCCGCCCCCACAAGGGAAAAACCAGAAGCTGTAAGGGTAGATTTCTCTGATATAATATGTATGTTCTCACATGCATGTGGGAGGACATTATTCTCATATATGTCACCCATGCCGTCAAATGCATTAGGATATTTATTGCTATTTGTAACGGGGGAGGGGGTAGGATGAACAAGGTGCCATAACTTCAGTCCGTGAAACACCTCTGAATGGAAGAGCTCTGCTCAATTCCCCTTTGGACATTCCTAAAGCTTCTCTCATTACAAAAGACTTGGGGCGCCTGGTCCGCACAGTCGGTTGAGCCTCCAGCTCTTTGTTTCAGCTGAGGTCTGATCCTGAGGTCAAGAGATCAAGCCCTGTGTTGGGCTCTGCACTCAGCATGGAGTCTGCTTGGGTTTCTCTCTCCCTCTTCCTTTGCCCCTCCTGCCTGCTCTCTCCCTCTCTCTCTAAAATAAATAAACACATCTTTAAAAAAAAAAAAAAAGATTTTATCCATCACCCCTACCTTAAAAACAACGTCACTCAAAACCCTGGCAGCAGCATGATATATACCATTAGGCAGCCAGTGATTCTAAGATTCAGAGAGGTAAAACTGCGAAATAATAAACATGGGGCTAGAGAGAAGACTGGGTCGCTTTTCTAGTTATGCCAGTGGCTGCCTGGATACACGCCTGCAAGTCGCTTCCTCTGCCAGGCAGCAGCTTCCTGGTCTGTAACACGACTTCCAAGGGACCAAGTCTCTATCACTGCACAGTTCTAAATCTAAAGGAATGGACACTCCGCCTTCAGTCATGGTTTACACAGCCGGAGAGGATCCTCTCTACGGTGTGGTCCCAGGGCCACCTGCACCAGAATCACCCAGGTAAGCTCAACTGATTCCCAATAAGCTCCCTGGGTCAACACTGAGACTCAAGTCGGGTCAGAACATTCTAAGGCAAGACATCATGACACGTGAGAGAGCCTGGATTTCAGTTTCAGCAACACTGATCAGACTTTATCTTTGTCCCCAAAAGACAAGGTGTCTGTACACAGTCCCTCAGCAAGACTGAGGGTCAATGGACAGAGATTCTCTGCCTACCACTGTGCCGCCATACAGTCATTAAGTTCCCACAGACGTGTCTGTAGTGATTCTAGGGCCCAGGGGCTGAAGTTGTGAATAAAACCCTATGTTTGTTCGCGGTAGAATCTTCTAAGGAAAATGGCCTGTGCTAGTAAGTCTTTTCCTCCAGCCTCCCTCTGCTTTCATCTTTCCATGTGTGTAATGTTAGCGTCGAGCCAAAAGGACAACACATCTCCTTATCTCTCAAGAGCTGCCGCCACACTCAAGGTAAAGAAAACACAGAAACAGGTATGAGGCTCTAGAAAGAAGATTCATGTATCCAGTAAAAAGAGGGCTGAAGCTAGCAGACAGCCTTTTTCCCCAGTTTGAACCCGTCGCCCTCAGGGCCCCCAGGACAGCCCCAGGACAACTGGCAGGGCTGGACACTGGCCCAGGATCATTTTCTCTGCATGCATTCCTCCTTTCTCTTCAAGTACTCCTCTTTAACAAGTATTCGCTGAGCCCTGATGCACGCCAGCAGGCATGTGGTAAGTTCTAGAACAGGATATCCCACTTGGTTGCCAGCAGATTCCACCCATCTGCAGCTAAAACATCAGCCTTTCTATAGTATTTCCCGCCACCCCCACCCCCACCCAAATCTACAATTGGTACCACTCTTTCTCCCCCTCAGAGAACTCAAGGGTTCAGGTAAAATGAAAGATGCTCTTCCTCATACACAAAACACACCCTGGGATCCCTTGGCCTTGATAACCTTCACCACCACAATCCACCAGCGTACAAAAGTTGGAGGGGAAACAAAATCAGCCTGCTCTTCCTTACAGGCCTCACAGCAAGTGACTTCAATCATGCTTTATTTCTTACTTAGTGAAAATTAAAACAGGCAGTGGTTATTGTCGATAATGCTCTAAAGCAAGGTCAGCAAACTACAGCCGGTGGGCCAAATCCAAACCACCTATTTTTGTAAATAAAGTTTTACTGGCACACAGCCACAACCATTTGGTTTCACGTCTCAATGGTGGAGCTGAAGATGAGTGGCCGTGACAGAGACCATCCTGCCCCCAGTATCGCCTATTTACAACGGCAGAATATATTTACTATCTGGCCCTTACAGAAAAATTCTGCCTGTCCCTGCTCCCGAGGGACTGTGATACGTAACCCATCTATCGATAAATGTATCAGAGGATGATTTTTAAGTGTTCCCACCACCTGTGCTCACCTTGAAGTCTATTTCTGGGTCCTTACAGCAGGATACACAGTTTGCAATTAACACTATTAATACCAGTAAACTGCACACAGACAGGATCACGAAAGAGGAGACTTCTGCAGCAGGTGCCTCCCCTGGAAAGAGAAAGAATATTAACAACAAAGACATTTCAAAATCAACTTTAATACACAAATCAAATCAATAATTTCCCACCCAAGAATTAAGAAAATAATGCCTAGATGCTCAAGAGAAAGTAGATGACCAACCCAGGATAAGCAGTAAGGGTTTAAAAAAACACTTTGAATATGGAAACAATCTTCAATTTATAGAGGTGCTGCAGGGACACCCCGAGCACCCCCATGCACCCCCACCTGGCTTCCAAATCTTACATCCCCAAAGCAAAGTGATCAAAACTAAGACAAGACAGTAAGACACTACTAACTGAACTTCCCTTTACTCAGGTTTCACCCAGTTGCCCCACATCCCTTCTCTTGTCCAGGATCCAACCCAGGCTACCAGCGACACACTCCCTCCTCTCGTTCCTCTGACTCTAGGCTCTGACCTGGCTCATTCTTCCCTTGAGTGTTGGCCCTTGGACACTTCTGAAGAGTGCTGGTCAGCATTCTGTAGAATGTTCCTTGGTTTGGGTGGCCTGATGTTTTCTGCCTGATGACTGGACTGAGGTTACAGTTAGGTGGGAAGAATCTAGAATACCAAAGCAAACTACACTTCTCGTCACATCACATCAGGAGCACACAGCGTTGGCATAACTTACTCCCAGTGATGTGAACCCCCACCTCTTGGCCCAGGTGTCACCACTGAGAAGTTGCCATTTTTCCCTTCATGTATTCCTTAAAAGTGGGTGACAGAATCCAGGCCCACTCACAGGGAAGAGGATTTAAGCTGCACTCCTTGGAAGGAGGAATACTATACAATTTGTAGACACATGTTAAAACTGCCACAGTAATTCGTATCTGGGAGACACTGTGAGGCTGTACAAATACGCCGTGTCTCCCTAAAGTCTGGTACACTTGTTTTCACATTTGTCTCCGCGCCTTACCTGCAGTAATTACCACTAGGACGTTCTAATGGTGATCTTCTATTTCCCTCAGTCCTTCTACACTTCTTACTTGGAATTCTTCCATAAGGAAGATTTGTCCCTTCTCCCTCAATTATTTATCCGGTCATTTATTTTGTTATGAACCCACAGACATTTATTTTATATTCTTTGGGTTATAATCCATTATTAAAATTATTTTGTAGCTCAAATTGTTCCAGCTTTGGCCCCTGGCAGCTCTTTCAAGTTGACTACTGGGTCTGTTGGACATACTCCATCTTTCCCTTTCTGCAACACTGTCTCATTTTCTGGCACTACCAGAAGCTCTAGGCTTTTCTTCTATCTTCCCAGCTCTAGCTTTAGAACCAGCCACTTCTTCAAGGAGCCTTGGTCATAATAAGCCGCTAACAGAGCGGGGATCTGCAAACTACAGCCTGTGGCCTGTGTTTCGCATGGGAGTGGGCAGACTCCAGCTTAGAACGATTTTTACATTTTTAAAGGGGTGTTTTTAAAACAAAAGAAAATGCAACTTTACTTTCAGCAAAAAGTTATTTGGAAAACATCTTTTTCAACTAGGGCTATAGTGAAGCTTTTCTTTGTTAGGGTGAATTGTTGCGTCTCACCTAGAGGTGTTTGACTAAGAAATACACTACCCCCACCCTGCTTGCTTTTTTGAGATGTCATTGACATATACACGTAAGCTCAATGTTCCAGTGCACCAAGGGGAAGCATGGAGACAAGTTAAGGAACAATGTCACCGTTTTCCTGAAGTGAAACTATACTACCTGAAGAAAATAAGAACTAACCGAAACTCCTATGTGAGCAAAACACATTCTTTTTTTTTTTTTTTTTTTTTAAGATTTACTTATTTATTTGAGAGACAAACAGATAATCTCAAGGAGACTCCACACTGAGCATGGAGCCCGATGCAAGGGTCGATCTCACAACCCCGAGATCAAAACCTGAGCTGAAACCAAGAGTCGGATGCTCAACCTACTGCACCAGGCAGGTGCCCCGCAAAACACGTTCTTGAACATAAAATGACCTTAGTGAAGAGCAGAGAAGTCTAAAATCAACGGCAACAGGACTAAGTTCCTTTCCAATAACAAGAAGTCCCTCTGGGAAAGGACAATGCTGAAACTCGTGCTGTTCCAAGCCGGGCTCAGGCCAGCTGAAGCCTTGCTCAAGTCTGCACTAAAAAAATAGAGTTATCCGAGGGTTCTTAAGAATCTGCAAGTTCAGGAGAATGAAACTGGACCACTCTCTTACACCATACACAAAGGTAAACTCAAAATGGATGAAAGACCTCAATGTGAGACAGGAATCCATCAAAATCCTAGAGGAGAACATAGGCAGTAACCTCTTCGACATGGACCATAGCAACTGCTTTCAAGACACATCTCTAAAGGCAAGGGAAACAAGCAAAAATGAACTTTTGGGACTTCATCAAGATAAAAAGCTTCTGCGGAGCAAAGGAAACAGTCAACAAAACTAAGAGGCAACCCACAGAATGGGAGAAGATATTTGCAAATGACATTACAGATAAAGGGCTGGTATCCAAGATCTATAAAGAACTTCTCAAACTCAACACCCAAAAAACAAATAATCCCATCAAGAAATGGGCAGAAAACATGAACAGACATTTCTCCAAAGAATACAATGGCTAACAGACACATGAAAAAATGTTCAACATCATTAGCCATCAGGGAAATACAAGTCAAAACCACGATGAGATGCCACCTTACACCAGTCAGAATGGCAAAAATTAACAAAACAGGAAACAACAAATGTTGGTGAGGATGTGGAGAAAGGGGAATCCTCTTAGGCTATTAGTGGGAATGCAAGCTGGTACAGCCACTCCGGAAAACAGTATGGAGGTTCCTCAAGATGTTAAAAATAGAGCTACCCTATGACCCAGCAATTGTACTACTAGGTATTTACCCCAAAGATACAGATGTAGTGAAGAGAAGGGCCATATGCACCCCAATGTTCATAGCAGCATTGTCCACAACAGCCAAAGGGTGGAAGAAGCCAAGATGCCCTTCAACAGACGAATGGATAAAGAAGATGTGCTACATATATACAATGGAATATTAGCCATCAGAAAAAATGAATACCCACCATTTGCAACGACATGCATGGAACTGGAGGGGATTATGCTAAGTGAAATAAGTCAAGCAGAGAAAGACAAATTATCATATGGCTTCAGTTATATGTGGAACTGAAGACTAGCACGGAGGACTATAGGGGAAGGAATGGAAAACTGAAGGGGGAGAAATCAGAAGGAGACAAAGCATGAGAGACTATGGACTCCGGGAAACAAACTGAGGGTTTTGGAGGGGAGGGTGCTGGGGGGATGGGGTAACCAGATGATGAGTATTGAGGAAGGCACATGTTGTGATGAGCAAGGGTGTTATATGCAACTAATGAATCACAGATCACTACATCAAAAATTAATGATGTACTATACAGTGGCTAACTGAACATTAAAAAAAAAATCTGCAAGTTCCAGGGGCGCCTGGGTGGCTCAGTCAGTGAAGCATCTGACTCTTGATTTCAGCTCAAGTCATGATCTCAGGGTTGTGAGATCGAGCCCTGCGTTGGGCTCCAAGCTCAGCAGGGAGTCTGCTGGAGAGTTTCTTTCTCCCTCTCTCTCTGCACTTCCCTCCACTCACACAAACGCTCTCTCTAAAATAAATAAAATCCTAAAAAAAAAAATCTCAAGTTCTAAACCAGTAAAATCTAAAACAGAGGAAAATCCAACATTGAACAGAGAAAATAACTTGGTGATTCCTCTCAAAGTCAGCTGTCCCTCAGAGCAAGAACTCCCCAAGCAGACACCCGTGTGCACGGGGAAAGCGAAGGGCAGAGCAGAGAGCCATTGACAGCCCCCTCTCTGTGAACGGAGGCCCAGACAGACGGCACTTCCTCTCTTTCTTCTGGCAGCTACCTGTTCTCTCATCCTGCAGGGCCTCTGCTTCCCACTGGTATTTATTCTGACAACTTTGTTTCACTCCCTTGACTCATATAATAACCACTAAATAGGACTCCTGAGGCTTAGGCAGCAAACCACTTTCATATACACTGTATTTTATTGATTTTTAAGATGCAGTTTTGTCCAACCTCACTTTAACATTCCTAAATGTCAGGGGCATCTTCCGCTCGAAAGAAAGCTGGTTTACTCTGGCAGCATTTCTTCTTTCTTAATGGCATAGAAATAAGGGTATGTCATAATCACATCTGAGATCTGATAAAATCCAATATTGCTCCATTCCATGGTCACAACACCTCCGAGGGAATCTGACCAGCTCCACAGCCCAGACGAAGACAACGATAAGCCCAAATACATGAAGTGGGAAAGTGGCAGGGCCAGACTCTGCATTCTGGGGTGCTGAGAATGAATCTCCCTCGCCTCCCCTGATACCACATGGTTTTGCCTCAAGGAGGTTAACTGTTAATACTTAAAAATAGCCTAACCTAAGTCCTTTGACCCAAAGTCCATTGTTGTTAATTAAAAGCTCATACTTCTGGGGCTCTCCTCCAAACTTCACAAAGTGGATATTAAATTATTTTTTCCTCTCTTTTCACCTGTAATTTTTTTATCATCACATACTATCTATTTATTGTAAAATTTGATGAGCACTGCCTGAAGGCCAGCTCAATTATCTGGTTCATAAAACTGTCTTCCGTGAGTCATTAGGTAGGCATGAAAAGTCAGACTCGTGTTAAAAATAACTAGTTATGAGGCGTTCTGCCCCACCTTGATAACGTACTTATTTCTGTTAAGACACTGCAGGGGCATCTGCTCTCCCATACTCAGATTTCTTCCGTGTAGGTGTGGTCTGCCGACCCTCCGTGTCCTCCAGTGCCACGGAAGGGCCTCTACAAATTACCACCTAAGAAGAAATTCATCAGGTAGGCTCAAGAGGAAATTCGTACAGCTATACCTTTAAAGAGTATTTTATTTACTGTATTTTTCTTTTGATCAGTCCAAAGCAATGTGCTTTAAAAAAATTCAACATACCAATGAAGGAAAAACTTCCATAAAATGAAGAAATCAAACCCACCTATGAATAGGCTGGAAGGTGAGATGGGTTTGTACAAACCACAGAGAGGAAGCAAATTCTAGATGTGAGGAACGACAACTAAAATCCCCACACCCCAGCGGTTCAAACTACAAACTGGGCCCCTAGAAGGTTCCTGATTCCAACAGTTAGGGAATTATGCAGAAAGACAGCTCTCCTTCCACATTCTCAGCCTACAGCATTCAGAAATGCATAAAGTGAATCAATCACCTAGTAAAGAAAAACATCAATGACCACAGGAGTGTCTCCACTCTCTTAGGCAGCTTTACAGATTACAAAACCGAGAACAAGGATAATTAGAGGTTTGGAGTAGTTAGTATGCTTCCCCCAGACACTGATTAAAAAATACTTGGCAGAGGCGCCTGGGTGGCACAGCGGTTAAGCGTCTGCCTTCGGCTCAGGGCGTGATCTCGGCATTATGGGATCGAGCCCCACATCAGGCTCCTCCGCTGTGAGCCTGCTTCTTCCTCTCCCACTCCCCCTGCTTGTGTTCCCTCTCTCGCTGGCTGTCTCTATCTCTGTCGAATAAATAAATAAAATCTTTAAAAAAAAAAAAAATACTTGGCATCTCTAAAGCCCATTCTGTGAGTTTTCATTTTACAGTTTTCAAACCATTTTAATAGATATCTAGCACTTGATTTAATAAGCAGAAAACTTGAGAAACTCTAAGAGGCAGGTACATATTACCTGTTTTATAGACTGGTAATTTGGAGAACGCAATTTCACAGCAATGACTCAGAGTAAATCAGGAATATTACCTGATTATTAATCCAACCATTATAAATCCCTGCCTAGAAACTCCATCAGAACTTGAACACACACGCAATTAACTGAAGAGTTACCTGTGAATCCATTTTTGGATTAAATAAAACTTTCTTAAGGTCCACAGATAAAAACAAGTGACGGGATGTGCAAAGCCATTAGGGACTGAAAATGCTGATATTCTCATTTTGTTGTTCCTTCCTCAGTCACTAGCAATTTCCTCATATTTACTGTTTGGTTATCCAGTGGTAAATTCAAACCCTTTAATCCCACAATTTGTCCTTTTGGCCTCTACCCGCCATCCTGAAGCTATTTAGGGGCCACCAAGAGTCACTTCATTAGCATAAATTCAAGTGCCGTTGAAAGGGGCTTGTTATTATTAACAAGAGATGCTCCTATCACCTCATCACTTGGGAAATTCCAAGGGGTTTAGGAGTTCTGTGCCAGGAGAGGGGACAAAGACTAAATATATATTTCCTAGTATATCAAACATATGTATATACCTTGGAACAGGGATCAGAAGACTCTATGGCCTGTAGGTGAAATCCTGCCTACTGCTGATTTGGGTATGGCCTGCAACCTAAGAATGGTGTTTACATTTTTAAATAGTTGTTTAAAAAAAAAACAAAAAACAGAAGAATAGTATTTCGTGAATGTGACATTTATATCAAGTTAATAATGCAAAAAGAGATAACCAGACATTATGTGTGTCCCAACAGAAAACCACCACCAGGTCCTAAAACAATAGACTGAAAGCAAACAACAACAACAAAGTATCAAGCCTGTATCAGACCAACGCTCTAGATCTAAATACCAATTCACAGGAAATAAAGAGAATCATGGAACATATCAAGTACCACCATAAGAATGTGATCAGCAAAGTAGATGCTACGAGCAACACCAAGGAGGAAGACCTGCATGATGAGAGATGGAGAAGAGACTGAAAGAGATCTGAAAAGACATACTGACCAACTGCGATGTATGCGTATCATCTGAATCGTGATTCCAACTCAAAACGATCATGACATCTGAGACAACTGGAGATCTGAACACTGGCAACTGACCATATTAAGGAAGGATGACTCATTGCTCCTAGGAGTGATAATAACGTGATTCTGTTTTTAAAAGTAGTCCTTACCTTTTCACAGATAGTGACCTATTTAAAGATGTCTGGACTTTCCTTCAAACAAACAGTACGGGGGCAGCGAAAGTGAGGGGGGTAGCATGAAAAAGGACGGCCACAAGCTGACCAAGGCTGAGGGACAGCCACAGGGGAGGTCAGTACAGTCGTGTCTGTCTGGTTGAAGTTTTCTATTTATTAAATAATTTCTTCACATCCATTAAATAAAAAGTTTAAATGGGGGGAAGATAGATATAACAATTTACAATCTCTACTCTCGCCTCCTCTAGGAATGTCTGTTGGTTTGCTCAAGCTGCTGTAACTAATACCACAAACGGGGGCTTCACAGTCCTGGAGGCTACAAGTCCAACATCAAGGTGCTGGCAGGTCTGATCCCTTCTGAGAGCTGTGTGGAAGGATGTACTCGGGGCCTCTCTCCCACCTTCTGGGAGATACCCGTCTTCTCCCTGCAGTTTGGATTAGGGCCTAAAGACCTAATTTTAATTCGATTACCTTGATAAAGACCCAATCTCCAAATAGGGTCACACTCCGAGGTCACGGGGGTTAGGACTTCAATATATGAATTGGGGGGAGCAGGGATACAATGCAAACCATCTCTATGATACATGTTTAAATGAAAATAAGAAAAAACCAAACAGATCAGACGAATGTGCACACAAAGCTACCCCTGGCCAACAGTGGTCACCAACAGGGAGGGAAACCAGGTGACTGGGGAACGAGGAGGGGTAGTTCTTGAATTTTGTCCTGGGGCTTCCCACAGTCTTCAGCCTTGTGTCCACACTCTGTAACAAGCCCCAGTGTCCGTCATCATCAGCTGCCATTTGCCCTCCGCCCCGGGCTCTCATCACTCCTAACCCTCTAGTGCATCTAGTTTCACGTACCATGAACCACGCTCAGTCCTTCCAGGCAGGCCCTCTGCCCCTTCAGAGTCTGCAAGCTTACATCCCTTACCAGGAATCTCCCCCACGGACACACCCCCTCCACTAATTCATCCTCACTACTCAGACCTCAACTTGGAAAATGTCCCCGAGGTTCCGCAGGTTAGAGTCCCTGCCTCCGGGGCCCCCACGAACCTGTACTGCCCACTGTAGAGTTTATCACACTGTGTATTTTAAAAGCCCAATGTTCCCCCCACAAGACTGCAAGCTAAACGAGGTCAGCGACCAGGTCTGTATTCTCCAGCAATGATTACAGAGCCCAGGATAGAGCCTGGCATTCAGTCAGTCAGAAGGGGGGGGTGGATGGAGTCAGAGAGAGAGCAACTAAGGGGCTTGAGAAAGGGAGAGAAGATAAGCAAGAGAGAGAGAGAGAGAAATCCATAAGTCATCTACTGGTTACCAGAAGAAACTTATGTTTCCAGGGTCAAACAAAGAAGACTATAAAAGTAGCATTCCTTCAATGATTTTATGCCTTATTTGGCAAAGATTTTCCTCCCATTACATATCACACCCCAACAGACACTGTACTGGGGTGGTTCTGACCCTTCCCACTATTAATAGTTTACCACTTATTCCCTAGGTCACAGAGAACTTCCACATTCTTTATTTACCCATTTTACAATTCATGTTCAGTAGTGTAACTATTCCATTGTTTTCTTTCAAAAATGTTTTCTCCAAAAGTAGATTTTCCCCAACTTATATTCTCCGGTGATAACGAGTGTGTATTCACACCTGTGATGTCCACACAGCTGCATCTCGCTGGAAGCCGTCAGGGCAGGTTCGCTCTGGCTGCAAGGAAGGAACGCAAAGGTCCCCTCTCCTCTGCAGGAGCCCAGGGGAGGTGCTGGACTGAGGGGAGAGCCCAGTGCACAACTGGGGCTCCACTGGGACACTGGTAGGAGGAGGGGGGAAAAAAGGAATCTTCTTAACAGATGCCCTCCAAGATGTGACTCTGAATTTGCTTTAGTCTGAACATCGTGTACTGATCTGCTCAGGCCGCTCTCACAATTCACCACACACTGGTGACTTAAACCACAGAAATCTAATGTCTCACAGTTCTGGAGGCTGGACATCCAACGTCAAGTTGTTGCAGGGTTGGTCCCTTTTGAGGCCTTTCTCCTTGGCTTTCAGAGGACAGCTGTGTTCTCACTGTGTCTTCACGAGGTCTTTCTGCACATCCCTGATATCTCTTTGTATGTTCAAATTTCTTCTTATAAGGACACCAGTCATATCGGATTAGCAACTAAGGAGCTGATGGCCTCGTTTTAATATATTCACTTCTTTAAAGACCTCATCTCCAAATACCATCATCTTCTGAGGGATTGGGGAGATTTGGACGGGGACTCAGGTCCATAACGATGCAAATTCAGTATTTCAGGAACATGATTCCTCCCCACCGCCCGGTAGGGGAACCATCTTGGACAGCACCCAGGACAAGTATATCTGCCCTCCTCTCTGGCTTCCCGGGACCCAGCAGCTTGGGAATGGAAAGGGCCAGTGAGGCAAGTGTCAGATGCGGATATCACCCTCCCATGTTCTCTCTTCTGGCCCTCTGGAAATTCACGAGAGACTTATGTATCTATTTAACAATTAAAACCAGTGGCCATTGGGCTGACTAGACAAAGGGAACTCGGTACAACTCAGGGAATTGCGGGACCAGAGATCTTCCAGACTGGTCCTGACATAAAGTCTGCTTCTAAATACAAAGTTTTGGCTTTTTTTGTCTTTTTTTCTGTCAGGGTAGGACTAATAATTGGATGTTTTCCAATATCCTGACAAGTAGCTTCACATCCTGGAGACCTAGTAAAATGAATCATCAACATACTACTTGGGGAAAAAAATTCAGACAATCGTTGCAGATCATGCATTTCTACTTAACACCTCGAAATTACAAACCCATCTATCATAAAGCTTTCCTGTGCACAGAATCTTAAGTCACTAAATATTTTCCTTGCCTCTTAGTGTAACAACAGATCTATTTATAATAACATTAACTAAGCTAGAACGTCCCTAATGCAGTCCAATAGTAGAAAGAGAAAATGAAGCACAGCACTACACACGCCCCACCACACAGAGCAGTACACAGTGCGGTGATGATCCAGCTGGTGAATCAGTGACTCCACAGAGACCCCTAAGCCGGAATATCAACAGCCTAGAAAAACAAACCACATTGTGTGCTAATCACAGACAGCGAAGTGTTCTTTTTGCTCAAAAATGACTTTCAAGGTCAGCCAACCCAACTGTTCTCTCATACTTGCGGAAAGGTTATATAATTTGAGTGCTGACTGAATACCTGTGAATGAGATCATTTTATATGAAGTTGCTGTTTCTCTCAGCCTATCCCATCGAACTGTTATCAAAGGCTCATTTCATTCCAATGTAAAAAACACCGGCTAGGATGGAGACTACCATCTAACATGGTAACAGTTCAGCCAAAGGAACGTCAGGCTTACAGGACTTCTGTGAGACGACTCTGCCCCTACCCCAGGGGAAACCATGGCAGGGATAATATTTTACAAACTAGAATCTTAATTAAGTCGATGGCATAGTTAGGCTGTGGAGTCATCGACAGCACTCATGTTTGCCACAGCTCTGAATCAGGATCTTCCTGTAGTCCGGGAAGCCAGCTCAGGAACAGGCAGCATCTGGTCCCAGAAGTAGAAACTCATGGCCAGTTTCCCAGGGCTTCTTCCCCCATACTGGTCACTTCAGTGTTCCGCTAGTATCTAAGGGAAAGGACATTCTGTCTTTCCATGCGACTTCCTGTTGGAATCTGCAGACATGTGCAGGTAGATCAACAGCAGTACTGGACTCACAACACTTAGCTAATACCATTTCTGCACAATAGGACCCAAAGGATGGGAGAAATGACCTAAATGGGTGCTCCTTACTTCCCAGGTAGGGCAAACCTTAAAAACCCTTGAAAAACATGTCTTACCTTTTCCTCAAATGTTCCTACAAGACCTTGATACAGTGTCTGTGGTCTCAGAAACTTTCTAGCTTCCTAAGGTCTAATTGAAATTCTTCCTAATGTAATTGTAATGTATTCTTAGGCAATGTGTCTCTGAAAGTTCTCTCTTCAGAACGGAAGCAGGTTGTGATGGATGCGGCCCGACTGGCCATAGGGATGGCTGGGGCTTTGGGGACGGGTACAGAGAATTCATTATACTCTTCTGTTTACTTCTGTGTATGTTCAAAATTCCCCATAATAAAGTTTTATTTTTTAAGTACTATCTTTGTAACGAAGCCAGAAACTGCTTATGACGCTGACCTTGACAAGGTTCTATAGGACATGCAGGCGAGATTGCCCAGGGTTTCCTATCTGATAATGCTTCACTGGTATGTCTTTATATTACATTTAAAAACTAAACCCAGTGACAATTTAACCCAATATAACCAGGTGCCTCCCGACGCTCAAGCGTCCAGCCCAAGATAAAGGATCTACAGATAATTAAAAGAGCTACGGGGGCTCCTATCCGCACAGCTGCTCCATCACCCTACTATGAAGTCCACCAGGCAGCAAGTCCTGCCCAACACACCCTTCAACAAATGTTTACTAAGCACCGCCTATAGGACAGGCATCGCTACAGGTTCTGGGAATCTAGAAGACCCCACACTCACAGCTTACATTCTTGTGCAGGGAGACAGATGATAAGCAGGTAAATAAATACACAGCACCTCAGACAGTGATATGCAATGTGGAGAAATTAAGCAGTGGATTGGGGAGGTTCATTATTTTATATAAAGTGACCACGGAACACATTTCCGATATTACAATTAACCTAAGAAATGACAGTGGTTTGGCCCCAGGTGGTTATATAATTCATGTTGATACGTAAAAGGTGCTTACTTCGTGCCAGGCACTATTCCAAACTCACCCAATCCCACAATAAGCCTGTGAGGTAGATATTATTATCAGCCTCATTTTAAAATGAAGAAACTGAGCAGGAGAGGTGAAGGTGCTTCTCCAAGGTCACAGCACTTATATGACACTGTTATACCAGTAAAGTTATTCCAAACTAAAGCTCTGTAGAAAATTACATATGTTAAGTTGGTCTATTATATATTACGTGTTAACTGAGAGAAGGGGTCCAGGAGAAAACATGGATGACAAAGAAGGGTGCCCCTGATGACTAAGCCCTGGAAGAAAGCCAGGGCTGGAAAAGGATGGGATTTAGGGCATACATCAAGAAGGAAGTCTTAAAGAGCTGAGAAAAAGAAGAGAAAAGTGATTATTTGTCTATGACTCCACATACGTTTCTCAATACGTATCTGTGAATCTTAAAAGTATACACAAAATCTCTGCTCACTGAGCATTATTCTTCAGACCCACAGCACTCGGCAAATTCTAAAAAGGGTCCATTCCTCCACAAAAGCATATAAACTGAAGGTGTTTGAAGTATTTTTCATGTTTATAAGTTTAGGATTACATTTTCTAAAAGTCAGAATTATTTTTATCACTTTTAATTAAACAGTGCAATTTCATTTCATAGGTGGAAACTAAAACTAATGTTTTTCTAAGATTTTATTTATGAGAGAGAGAGCGAGCAAGCAAACACAAGCAGGGGCGGGGCAGAGGGAGAGGGAGAGGCAGACTCCCCGCTGAGCACTGAGTCCAAGGCGGGGCTCAATCCCAGGAACCCAGGATCATGACCTGAGCCAAAGGCAGATGCTTAACCCACTGAGGCACCCAGGTGGCCCGAACTGTTTTTCTTACAATTTTTTTTTAAAAGTTAAATATGAATGTGGGTTTTGGGCCTCTTTATAGACATCTGCACTTCAGCTTCCTAATTTTCAATAAACAATTACCTTTAGTAGTTCAAGAATCAACTATATGACAACTACATTTAAATTTCATCTCCAGGGGCACTGGGTAGCTCAGTCAACCAAGCGACTGACTCTTGATTTCCCAACTCTTGATTTCGGCTGAGGTCATGATCTCAGGGTCGTGGGACTGAGCCCCATGTCAGGCTTATGCTCAGTGTAGAGTCTGTTTGGGATTCTCTCTTCCTCTAACTCTGCCCCTCCCCACTGCTCACAAGCTCTCTAAAATAAATAAATAGCATCCTTTTAAAAAACTTCATCTCCGTACTTTCAGATAGTAAATAGAATTAACAGGGGCACCTGGGTGGCTCAGTCGGTTGAGCGACCGACCTGATTTCCACACAGGTTATGGTCTCAGGGTTGTAGGTTCCAGCCCCGTCCGCACTCACTGTGGAGCCGGCTGGAGATTCTCTCTCCTCCTCCCTCTGCCCCTCCTGCTTGTAATCTCTCTCTCAAATAAATTAAAAAAAAAAAAAGAAGAAATATCCAGAGGAGAAATGACTGCAATTAGTCTGTGTACATGTGTGGCATCACGCAAATGAAAGCGTTCTGAGGGTACTAAGCAGTGCACTTGGTGAACAGGGGGGTCTGGCTGTTAAGGACCCTCCTTCTGGATTAGGTCTGCCACTGACTGGCAGAATGGGTTCGAAATCACTACTGAACTTCTCTGGGCCTCAGTGCCTTCACCTGTAAACTGGCACATCAGCTTTAAAATTCCCTCTACAAGAATTTACAATTCCAAAATTTTATGAGTCTACCAAATACCTCTATGGTCAATACCAGAAATCAGATCTTTTATTAAAGTTGATTTTCTTTTCCTTAAAGAAAATGAAGTTAAACGACAGATTTCTGGATTGCACCCGGGCACCAGGCCTCCGGTGGAGCATTCCCAGGGGACTATTTTGGTAAGTTTGTTATTTTTCTGTGCCTCACTAGCAATCAGTGTCCTGGTGTTGCCTTTTAATAATAGTCTGAAGTCAGAGTCAAGTGGGGCTCTGCGCTGTGACTGGCAGGCTGGATCCTTGGAAAGTAACCGTTGTTGCTGACACAGAGAACCATCCTACACAGGCACACTGCCAGGTGGAATCGGGAAGAGGAATTTTTTTTTTCCTCGTGAAAGGAGCACAGGCTGAATTTATTGGGGGTTTGGGGAAGAAATTGCAGTGTGAAAAATACTTTCAACTTAAATTCAGCGGCTCATCTGAGAGGCAACCAATAGACCACAAGGCTCTCGTTTTGCAATAAAAAAGCTGAAACTACAAAATTTCACAATTACTAACTGGTTAAAGTGGCTACTGTAAATGTGCAAAATGACTGCATACTCATCCTCCTCGACCTTCTAAGTCCAAGATGCCTTAGAGATTTACTTCCTATAATTAAAGGTTGCAATGTCATCATGTCAAACTCAAGTCTTCTGGGCAGTAGAGCAAACAAGGCAAAAGACATTCTCGGGATCGACTGAACATGGGCCTCAAGGAGGAAAAAACCCATAAGCTTTTAAAAAATTAAATAATAGTGTATTCACTTTGGCTAAAAGCAACTCCTCTTTCACAAATCACTATCACAGATGCTTGTAACTCAATTTTTTTCTCCAATCCAAGGTATACAGATGTTGCCCAAAACAACAGTCCTGAAGTATCTGTACGAGTATGTGAGCCCAGGATGCTCTTAATCAAACTGGACTGATTATACAATCATTACAATGTAGCAGTTTCAGAGATTAAATGGTGTACTTTCTTTAGTCATTATAAGAGTATTTTGTACATACCAATACATCCACAGCAAATATACGAAAACGTATCAACTAGCTAAAAAAAAAAAAGTACTTGTTGAAAAATATGAAATAGGGGCACCTGGGTGGCTCCGTCAGTTAAGTGTCTGCCTTCAGCTCAGGTCATGATCCCAGGGTCCTGGAATCGAGCCCGTGTCAGGCCTGCTCAGCGGGGAGCCTGCTTCTCCCTCTCCCTCTGCTTGTGCTCTCTTTCAAATATATAAATAAAATCTTTAAAAAAAGATATGAAATAAGCTACAATTCCAGGCTATTCTAAAATAAACTAGCTTAGAATAATAAACTTTTTGAAAGCAAGACGTTAATGACATATTATCCTGGAAAGAAACAGCCCTGAAAGTTATTGAACAGGTCATGAATCCAGGGCTCTCGCACTGCTGTGTGCACGTCTCACTTGGGGCATCAGGGATGTCCCTGAGTTACGCCTGCTCTAGCTTAATTTCCTTGCTGAGGTGAGCTCCAGCAGGCAAAACCCTGGTCAGTCCAGGGCTACCACATTTATACCACGAGGCTCTCAGCTCACAACTCTGGCATCTGACTGTCAGGCTACCAACTTGCAGTTTTTACCGATTATATATACAGGATATTTATAAAACGTAAAGAGGTTATTATTTATACTGACTTCCAGAGAAGGGACTGAAAAAAAAAAAGGCATTTAGAGCTGTAACTGTTCTGCCCTGCAGTGTTTAAATTCCTTTGTGGTTATCGCATACCTACTTTTCACAGGAAGATTCCCCAGAATGATATCCACATACCGTGGTCAGGAGCAGAAGTCTCTCCAGAACTTAGGTGTTGACATTAATTTTTAAAATTTAAATTGTTCTTCCTTCCTTGAGTCTCACTAGTTACCCAAGTCAACGGATTTCCAACAAATAACTGATTTTATCTTATCTCTAGTACATGATAAAATATTTATGCTGTGAGGGCAAAGAAATCACCAAAAAAGTATTATAAATGCAGATTGCCAGGCCAACCTCCAAAATTCTGATTTCGTTGCTTTGTGGTCCGAAAGTCTGCATTTCTACAAATACCTCAGTGATCTTCATGCAAGTCCTGTTTTATAAAAATATCTTCACTTTCTCCTGAAACACTTTCAGCTCATCGGGTACCATGGCATTTACATCAAAGCAAGGGGGTGGCCAAGCTAGCAGGAAGCATCCAGGCGAACAAGCTTCACCACAAATAAAAATTGTTGATGCTGGGTGATGGGTACATGAAGATCCACTGTATTATTTACTCTACTTTTGAATATATTTGAAATCACCCAGAATAAAAGGTGGAAAGAAATGAAAAGCTCTGTAAACAGATGAAAACAAGTCTACAGCTCCTTGTGAGCTTTTACCAATTAAAAAGTTACCAATTAAAGGAGTTAGAATCCTTTTCAACAATTGCCAAAGCTGACAGACCCCCCTAAAATAATTCTCTCTAATTAAATTCTTTTTTTTTTTTAAGATTTATTTATTTATTTATTTGATAGAGAGAGACAGCCAGCGAGAGAGGGAACACAAGCAGGGGGAGTGGGAGAGGAAGAAGCAGGCTCATAGCGGAGGAGCCTGATGTGGGGCTCGATCCCGGAACGCCAGGATCACGCCCTGAGCCGAAGGCAGATGCTTAACAACTGCGCCATCCAGGCGCCCCTCTAATTAAATTCTTAAGCCTAACAGGTTTCCCTCATATTCTCAGAGATTAGGCTGCTTTTTGAGACAATAAATCACATCTATCTTTCAAATATCTATTACTCTAAAAATAAAAATAACATCCCACCAAAATCATTATATCACAAACACGGGATGTACAGTGCTTACGGTAATGCTGATAGTTGGTTAATAAGTGGTCAAGGGACAGTAAGAAAACATGGGCAGGGCCCTTCCAAGTCATTTGTTCCTAAGAGGTCCTTCGTCCTTCCAAAATCTTTCTCTCTTCTTCCCATGATGTAGGATTAGCTATAGGAAGGAGAGGATCGAAACCCCATTATACACACACGCCCTGGTAGCAGCGAGCAAATCCAGGGCCCAGGTCTTGGTTTCTAATATCATTCTCCAAAAAGAGGAACCAGCCTGAAGAAATGGCTAATTCTAGGGCTGGACAGGGAAATATACAAGCCTACAGCTTCCTCACTGCCAGAAAATAAGAAAGTACTTTAAAAAAAAAAAAAAAAAAAGGTGGGGGTGGAGGTACCAGAGCCAACTGAAGAAGCTCCCCCATGGCCGAAGCTGGCACAATCTGAGCAGCAAAATAAATAACCTGGTATTGGATTATAAACCCACATACAAAATCAATATCCATGTGTCCACTCTGATACAAATAACTGAGTAAGAAAATTAATGGGGAAGAAGAGTTAAATCTCCCATACCCAAGAATTCCAGGTAATGCATACAGCTACTTGTTCAGGAGGTGAAGCGTAACTCACCACCCCTTAAATGTGGGTTGCACATGCATGTACCATGGAGGAGGGAAGGTGGAGAAAGCTGACAAACAGGTGATCATAGTCAGGTGATCACACGACCAGTCCTGCTGAAAGCACGTACTCTTGACACGATGTGATTAGAATGGCACTTTATCTCTGTGGTCTTCCTCCCAAAAACATATGACCCCAGCCTAATCAATGAGAAAAACATCAAACTCCTCAAGAATTGTCAAGATCATCAAAAAAGAGGAACACGGCAAAGGAGCCTTATGAGACTTGACACCGAAATGTAATGTGGTATCCTGGAACAGAAAAGGACACTAGGAAAACACTGAAGAAATATGAATGAAGTACGGACTTCAGTTAATAATCACGTATTCATATTGGCTCCTTACCACACAAATTAAAATGTTAAGAGGGAAAACTGGGTAAAGGATATGCAGGAACTCCTTGTACCGTCTTTGCAACTTTTCTGTAAATCTAAAATTGTTCCAAAAGAGAAGGTTTATTATTAAAAATAAGGCAACTATAAATGGCCTCATTCCAGGCAGTGGGCTGTGGATGCATGAAAAGCAAAGTCTGCAGGAGAACGAAAGGCTGTAAGCTTACATCCTCTCCTTTAAGCGCACACACTCTCCGGAGTACTGGTCTCCGAACTTCGGTCTCCAGCACCATCCTTACCCACAAACTTTGCCTCAGCATCCACACCCTGTGAGATGCCATGCAAACACCAGAAATACCGAGGATATAGGACACAGTCCTTGCAGTCCAGGTGAAAAGACAAGGCTTAAAGAAATGAGTGGTATTTGCTAAATGCAAATGGTAGACTGGTACAGCCAATCCAAACCTTTTCTGATCAGAGCCCATCAGTAAATTTTCTTTACATTCCTTTCATTTCATGCACACTGATTTACAGAGCAGAAAAAGTGTGTTAGTGTACCAATATATTCTGTACCTTAAAAAGTCATGTAAGTCAAAATTTTTAAAAAATGAAATGAAAATAAATAAAAACCAAGCCTCCAATGTTTTCACCCCGCACCCCACGGAACATTTTGTTCCACAAGTGAACACTCTAGTAGGAGTTCATTGGGGGAGGGAATCTCTAGGATCTGGGCAAGAAAAAAGGTCTTGGTAGGAAAACTGGGGCAGCAAAGAGGTGAAAAGAAAAGACCAGAAAGAAAAAGACCGCACGGAGGCGCTGGAGGAGCCAGACAACAGAGAATATATGGAGAGCTGGGAATAATTTACAAATGAGAAGCAGATTAACTTCGCTCTTAAAGTGCCACAAAAGGTGGAGCGTGGAGGCAGGGACCACAGATGCCCTACAGCGGAAATGTGCACTGACTTTTCCTGACCAAGGCTCCCAAACGGGGGTCCAATGCTGGAGGCCAGGGGCTACTCTAGCCTCACCATGGCACATGGTCTCAGCGCACCTATCTGACTCGATGGTTATTTAGGGCTTTGAAACCAACACATATTATACGGTAAAATGCAAAATCTGCCAAATTGTCAAAAACAAAAAGGTGTGCCACCACCATTCCCCCAAGCCCCAGGAGGGCGGAAGAGTAAAGAGTCACTCTTTTGTTGTGGGGGGAAGAGCGCCTGAGCACCGGCTTAGACCAAGATGGGCCAGGGAGAATGAGAGGTACTCCCCATGTTGTGGTTTGGGGCACCTGAGGCATCTCGCGTCAACAATTCTCATTTTTCCCATCTGAATCACAATAAAGTCAAATGAAATTTGGAATCTCTGCATTGTGCTAACCTTTGGGGGAAAAAAACACCTTTTTTTTTTTTTTAAACACTGAGGTTATTTTTCTGATATGCCTGTTCTTTGTGGCAAATAACTGTAATGCCAAGGCACGGTTCCAAATTAGTCACTTGCTAACAATTTAAAAATACTTCACTCCAATATTTTGCTCCGATGCACTGATTTTACCATATTTCCTCAGTTTTCTCTTACAGTGTCTTCTTCATATGAAGATTTACAGAAAAGTTGAAAATCAAAACTAGGGGCGCTTGGGTGGCTCAGTCGTTAAGGCTTAGGCTGCCTTAGGCTCAGAGTGTCATCCCGGGGTCCTGGGATCAAGCCCCACATCGGGCTCCATGCTCCTCTGGGAGCCTGCTTCTTCCTCTCCCACTCCCGCTGCTTGTGTTCTCTCTCTCGCTGGCTGTCTCTCTCTCCGTTAAATAAATAAATAAAATCTTTAAAAAAAAAAAAAAAGAAAGAAAATCGAAACTAAAAACAACCCTAGATATAGTGTGTTTTAGACCAGGATCATTTGTACAACTTCTCCTCTAATATTCTTTTCCTCGAGCCTGAGTAATAAATAAACCCCTTAAGGGCCCCTGGCTGGCTTAGACCGGGAAGCTTGTGGTTCTTGATCTTGCTGTTGTGGGTTCAAGCCCCACGTTGTGCGGAGATTACTTAAATAAATAAACTTTAAAAAATAATAAAATAAACCTTTTAAGAAAAGTAAGGCACAGCTAGAAGACTACAAAAACACATGACTTTAAAAGAGAGGGAGGAAACAACTCAGTCATGGTCATCTCTCCCAATGACACTTTCTAAGGGCCCAGCTCAGCGGGCTGTTTTCAGGCATGCTTTGTTCAAGTACACATTTTGTTTGGATCAACTAGACCTGCACTGCTCATGGTTCCTTCAAGTACATTAAAACCAGAAACTGTTCACATGCAAGAGCTTTAATAATCTTGACATTTAAAAACAGGTTTATTACATAAAAGTGGACTAATCCAGATCATCCTAAAAATTTCTAGCACAATTCCCCAACATTATGAATTTCAAGACATAACAATACCAGCCTATGTATTAACCTTAAACAAGCCAGATTTCTCTGTGAAGGATCTCTTCTTCACCCATCATTCAAGTTATTTTAAGTAACAAAGGTTTTTAAATCCAGTAAACTCTAGGCATGCCATGATAAGCAGCTTCCACTTTGAGTTCCTTCTCTGCACCATACCACTCACCATTAGTCGATTCCATGGTAACCCACCAATTTTACAAGGAAATCTGAAGCAATGAAGAAGCCCAACGTAGCAGGCATGGCACACCACCATGACACGACCTCCCACAACCCTTAGGGTAAATATCATCATCCTTTTTCTGAGCTGAGTTCTGAGAAGCTTGGAGAGGTCAAGTAACTGGCCCAAGGTCCCAACACCATTCAAGTGGCAAGGGAAGGCCTCCCACCCAGACTGATTCCAAAGTCCAAGTTCTATCCTCAACACCCCCTCCTCCTGTGACGGTTCATGACTTTCACTCTTAAAGGGACTCAAACATTGGCTTCTTTTGATACGTCCACCTACAAGGACTTTTTTGAAGACTCATTTGTTGCAGAACCATGGCCACCCCTTATGGGACATTTCATTTACGTTACAAAGTCTTTTTTGTGACATGTTACAGCTGCTATCTAAGTGACACAGCAGGCCCGAGGACTCCCTAAATTTCAAGGGAATTGCATGAACAGTCAGCACACTGATACCAGCGAAACTGTTGGGATTTGATAAGTTCAATGCTGATCAGCTACAAAACTGTTGGACAGACTTCCTAATACTGTACAAACGAGCATATTTAGTTAACTCCAAAATACCACCGAGAGCAACTACAACATTCCCAACCGAAATCAAATCTCAAGCCCTACAGCCATAAATCTTGAAATAATCTGCATGAAAAGCCTGTTGAAAATCATTATTTCTCAGAAGCTATTGAAATAAACACAAAAATTCACACTTTTCTAAAGCACTTCCTTTACTGCAGAACCTTTTTCAAGATCCAAGTCTGTTTGTTTAATTTAAAACGAGAGCCCCGGTTTCACAAGCCGCTGTTTAATAAGTAGCCGAGTCCCACCGGCTTCACAGACTTCCGTGAGCTCCTTTATCTGGAACTGCTAAAAGCTTCCTCTGTACTCGGTGACCTAATATGCCACAGAACAATAGAAGTGGGTTTCCTTGTCTAACCACTATCCTAATATTAATAACAAACTGTGGACTTAGGGGAATGCCTTCACAAATACAAACAGAAGATCTTTTTTAGGATGTGAATCCCGAGAATCTTACAAAAGGTGCATGCATAAATGTTTTCTAAGAGAAGAATGATCTGATAACTATGACCAGGAGAAAATAATTTCTCAACTGTAACCTTAGTTTGGTAATTTCACTCTGTGTGAAAACAGTGGACTCTCTCCCTTTATGGAAGCTTCCTAGTGAGGACTGACGGGAGATCTCCATCTACATAACAAGGGCCCTTGCAGAAATAGACATTCTCAGGAAGAGGCCCCCAAAAAGGGCATAAGCAACTCCCAGGGCAATAAAGAGAGGCCCAAAATAAAGTTCAAGCAAGAAATCCCTTCCTTGTACACCTGAAACTAATACAACACTGTATGTTACCTACCTGGAATTAAAATAAAAACTTAAAAAGAAAAGAAAGAAATGCCTTCTTGCCTGATGGGCAAAGGCAATCCACATACTTAACAAAGCTTAATTATGACTGAATGGGTAAATGCCCTTTTCAACTTCCAAACCTAGAAATGAATTTTGGCTGAATTTTAGTTAACTGACTCATTTCTTTCCCCATGCACAGGTTAAATTCAAGCATTTTTTCCAACCTATTTTTGATAAGCCATGCTTTCTTCAAGGCACTATTAACCAGTTTGAAATTTAAATAGAAAGAACAACGCCAAGAAGACAAAAGACACTATGCGATGGATCTATCCTTCATAAGAAAATGGCCAGTCCCCGAGATAATCAAAGGCTTGTGAGTTACTGTTTTCAACATTTAACTGCTCTTTTATCTAGCATATATGTTCAAGAGGGGTTCCTCTTTCTTAACCAGTGAGATCATTTCCCAGGATTAGCTCAAAGGTTTCTTTATTCTTCCTGGCCTAATACATCTTCATCAGGAATCCATCTCTGTTACCAGGATTAATAATCTCTTTTGGATGGAAATACAAACCCCCAAATCTATGTGTGATTATGCATCTTTTCCACAGAATTTAACCTTCATTCATATGCCATATGTCTAGTCATATACCTTCTGAGCAACAGAATATGAAGGGAAAATCTGCAAAAGCTGCTATAAATCAGCAAATATTTCTTTATGCTTTGTTTACGTCAAAATTTGGTGTTTCTATTTATGAATTAATTTTCCTGATTGTTTTGTTTTACAATGTCCCCAAAAAACCTCCGATTTTATGATTCACACCTCTATAAAATAGTGGAAGAATGGAATAAAAATCATGTTAAGAGGTTTATAGGCAGACACATTTCCATAGGTTCTCACATAGAACTTATTTTTCAAAAAATATAAAAATTTAAGTGCAAAGTCATCTGGAAACTTCTTGAATCCCTCTCACTGAATATTCTTTGTCCACTATCCTACTCTAGTGCTAATTTTCAATTTCACCATCAGTTTCTTTCAATATCAACATCTTTCCATATAGTCTTTTATCACTTCCTAGGTACTTTCTGTGACTCTTACCTGGGCATCATACACTTCTAGTATCATTCATTTTTCTTATCTATCAGATCAGAAAACAGAATTCACCTAACAAATATTTGATCTAAGGCAGTGCCAAAAATTGAGCGATACATTACATGGTACAATGATAACAGATAATACTCAACTAGAGGGCACTCAATGACATAACCTGGTGTAGCTCTGGAAACAATTATACATAACTTTCATTGTAGATGTGTTTGTCTTTACTGGGGAAGGTAACTTCCACATTGTGTATCTAGTGAACATCACTTAAAAATAACTCAACCTCAGGAGTATGCCTAAACACTTACACGGGTTGAAGTGGGGAAGCGGAAAAATCACACAACTAGGGGAATCCAAGACCTGGGTATTAGATGTGGCTCCACCCACAATTTAGCTGTGTCACCTTGGGTAGGTCATTTGACCCCCAGGGCCTCAGTATCTTCAACTGCAAAACAAAGATATCAGACTCAATTTTCTTTAAGGTCTCTTCCAATACTAAAATTTAATGAATCTATGAAATTTCAGTCTCTCTTTATTAAAGATAAGCACTAAATCTTAACCCAGATTTTTCTTCCTTTAAAAAAAAATAAAAAATAACCCAACTTGGGATGCTTTCCTGGGGTAAAGTTTTATCTGGGAGAATAAACCACAACTGAAAACGATGTTGAGAATATGGGGAGAAAAAAAGAAAATCACACCCTGACGTAGCTAAAATAGAAACTTCAATCACCCTTGGGCCATTCTGTCAATAGTTACTCAAAGGCTGCTACTCTAATCACTGGCTTCCTAAAATAGAAATATTTACAGAGTTGTTTCCTTCTCATCCCCAGAGATTCAATCCGAATAAAAAGCACAGCGTCTAAAATCAATTTACAACTTCCGAACAAGTTGCAGGGAGCGAAGGAAACTCCGCACATCTCACCAAGTCATTTGCATTTAAGTAGGATTAGGGATAAGAAACGGGTCTTATTATAAGATGTGAGAAACACACAGGAGGCAGGTGTCATCTGAAAGGGAAGCAGAACTGCCAGAAAGGGATGTAGGCTGAGGACCTTCAGGCAACAGGTTCAGAGCTGGTACCGCAGGCTACCCCGGGAGGGGTCGATTGATGCCACCCCGCTCGCCGCCCTCCCGGGCCCCAACCGCCTCGCCTCGCCCCCGCTTCGGCCCTGGAGAGGCTGCCCGCTCCCCCACCCCACGCCCCTGCGGCAGAAACCTCCCTAATCGCTCGCTTCCCCGGGCCTCCAGCCCCGGCAGGCCCTCCTATTCCTCCGCGCCGACGCCGGACCGGGCCCGCAGCCTCCTCCCCGGCCACCGCCGTCGCAGTGGCCCCGCAGCCTAGGTTCCCGCAGCTGGCCCGCTCACCTGCACCTGTTTGCGGAAGTGGCGCGGCCCCGGCACTGCCGGCGGCCAGGAGCAACAGCAGTGGCAGCAACGCCGGCGGCCCCGGCATCTCGCCCACGGCGCGGCCCGGGGGCCGGCTCTCGGGTCGCCTTCCGTCGGTCCGTCCGTCAGTCGGTCCTGCCTGCCTCAGCGGCACCCGCGCCGGCTGCTCCAGAGCACACGTCGCTTCGGCCAAACCTCAGCCTGGCTCCTGGTCCGCACCCGCCGCCCGGGCCACAGAAACACCATCCTTCCCGCCCGCCCGCCTTTGCCGCCGCCGCCGCCACCTCTCAAAAGCAGCAACGGCAGCAGTCCTGCGGAGCCGCGAGCCAGGGCAGCCGCGCTCCCGCCGCCATGATGGGCTGCGTCATGTGACGTAGGGCGGGGGCGGGACGCCGTGACGAACAGCCCAGCCAGCCAGTCGTCAGTTCCACACAAGCCCGAGGGGCCCCGCCTACCATTCCGAAAGAGGTAGGGTGGCCGCCGGTGCGCCCCCTGCAGACGGAGGAGTGCGTGGGCAGCAGGTAATGCCGACAATTTTAATTTTTAAAATACAGGGAAGTGTAAAGAAGACAATAAAAAGCATTCAGAATCCATCGAATTTTTTTCAATATTTTAAAATGAGCAAAAATAGGTCTGTTTTGTCTTCTGCCTTTTTACTTGTCATAGCCGTTTTAGGCCCTTCTTAGGTTGACCTACACATCCTATCGGCCATCAAGGATACTTGGGCTTTCATTTTAGTTCAACAAGAATAGAATGGCTCTCCCCTCACACCCACTGACTCAGCTCCTGAGCTCAAGATGTTCCTTTTGCCAAAAGTTTCCTTCCTGTCCTCTCTTGGCCACCTGGCACACTCTGTTTCCACTGTCAAGAGTCACCTAAAGGATGATGTCATCTTAGAAGGCCCCTCCCAGCCCCAGGAGAAATGACTGGCATCTCCTAGTGCCCCGCCCTGTCCCTAGACAGACTGCTATTCCAGCTGCCATAGTTCATTGTTCCTGTGACTGTAAGCTCCCTGAGGACAGGAGCTGTGTGCATGTCAGTGGGAGTCCCCCAGGGGCTGGCACAGGGCCTGGCTCCAAGTAGTTGTTTCCTAAAGGAATAATGCCCGGTCCTGGTGCTGGGCACTCCCAGCTGCCATCCTCTCCCCACCAAGAGACAAGGTCCAGCCAACAGGTAAGGAGAGACCATAGTCCTGCAGTAAATGTAGAGCAAGCACTTTCCAGGCAGAAGCAACAAAATAGACGCCTGGAGGTTGGGGAAATGCTGGTCTTTTCTGGGGAATGTACTTGTAACAGTTTGTGCATGAGAGGAACTGATTTGAATCTTATCAGATGGAGCTCTATAAACTGCCAGCAGGGGAGCCCAGTTCTCCAAACTTCTCAAATGTCCATCCTAAATGTCAGCTCTCTCGAGTGCTAACCCAGCATTGGACACACAGACAATGCCCCAGGGAATATTTGTTGAATGATTAAGGTAAGCCAATAAACACCTAAGT
>NW_024424452.1:5383380-5392992 GCF_017311325.1 Ursus maritimus | reverse complement strand
CCCCGCCCGCCCGCCTTTGCCGCCGCCGCCGCCACCTCTCAAAAGCAGCAACGGCAGCAGTCCTGCGGAGCCGCGAGCCAGGGCAGCCGCGCTCCCGCCGCCATGATGGGCTGCGTCATGTGACGTAGGGCGGGGGCGGGACGCCGTGACGAACAGCCCAGCCAGCCAGTCGTCAGTTCCACACAAGCCCGAGGGGCCCCGCCTACCATTCCGAAAGAGGTAGGGTGGCCGCCGGTGCGCCCCCTGCAGACGGAGGAGTGCGTGGGCAGCAGGTAATGCCGACAATTTTAATTTTTAAAATACAGGGAAGTGTAAAGAAGACAATAAAAAGCATTCAGAATCCATCGAATTTTTTTCAATATTTTAAAATGAGCAAAAATAGGTCTGTTTTGTCTTCTGCCTTTTTACTTGTCATAGCCGTTTTAGGCCCTTCTTAGGTTGACCTACACATCCTATCGGCCATCAAGGATACTTGGGCTTTCATTTTAGTTCAACAAGAATAGAATGGCTCTCCCCTCACACCCACTGACTCAGCTCCTGAGCTCAAGATGTTCCTTTTGCCAAAAGTTTCCTTCCTGTCCTCTCTTGGCCACCTGGCACACTCTGTTTCCACTGTCAAGAGTCACCTAAAGGATGATGTCATCTTAGAAGGCCCCTCCCAGCCCCAGGAGAAATGACTGGCATCTCCTAGTGCCCCGCCCTGTCCCTAGACAGACTGCTATTCCAGCTGCCATAGTTCATTGTTCCTGTGACTGTAAGCTCCCTGAGGACAGGAGCTGTGTGCATGTCAGTGGGAGTCCCCCAGGGGCTGGCACAGGGCCTGGCTCCAAGTAGTTGTTTCCTAAAGGAATAATGCCCGGTCCTGGTGCTGGGCACTCCCAGCTGCCATCCTCTCCCCACCAAGAGACAAGGTCCAGCCAACAGGTAAGGAGAGACCATAGTCCTGCAGTAAATGTAGAGCAAGCACTTTCCAGGCAGAAGCAACAAAATAGACGCCTGGAGGTTGGGGAAATGCTGGTCTTTTCTGGGGAATGTACTTGTAACAGTTTGTGCATGAGAGGAACTGATTTGAATCTTATCAGATGGAGCTCTATAAACTGCCAGCAGGGGAGCCCAGTTCTCCAAACTTCTCAAATGTCCATCCTAAATGTCAGCTCTCTCGAGTGCTAACCCAGCATTGGACACACAGACAATGCCCCAGGGAATATTTGTTGAATGATTAAGGTAAGCCAATAAACACCTAAGTAAACAAAGAGCTGGAATGTGAAATACTGCGTTAAAGCGTCCCGGCTGGCCTGCTGATCTCTGGGAAAGGGGAGGTAGGCAAAGGTCTGGAAAAGCGATGCAATCACCCTGTTGTGCTTCTACTTCTATGAGGAAGCTCCGGACTTTGAGTTTGAGGAAGCCAGGGAATGCTCATGCTGGGTGTCTGGAGGAGTCATCCTGCTTGTTTGCAGCCATGCTGGCCCAAGCAAGGCCCTGTCTCACAATCCTTGTGCTTGTTAATCGTAATTAAAGTGTGCCCCAACAGCACCATGTCAGACCACAATCCCAAAGCAAGTTTCATTATTATTTGAGCAAAACCCAAAGTTTAATAAATATATATTTTTTTCCATTTCACAGAGCAGGAGTTAAGGTACACGTTCCTCAGAAGGCGTCTAATGGAAATATTTACCCTACCATCAACCTCACCACTAGCAACTTGGCCAGTGCTTCTCTTGAAGATTTCCAGTTAGAGAATGTCTAAAACAATTGAAAACCTGTTTGCTTTGTTTAGTTTCACCTAGGAAGCAGAAAATAGCCTTTGGCATAATTTGGGATTAGATCCCTAACTGAGAAGCAATATCTTGCACTGTATTCCTATAGCTGTTCTCACCTGTGCTCAGCCTTTTCCAATTTTCTTCCATCCCAGGCCATCACTTGGACAACGGTACTGGCATTCTCATCCTGCCAGCAAGCTTGCACTGAGGGCTAGATACTGAGGGATATGGAGTCAGTTTAATACTAGATGAGCGTGCGTCTCTGGGGGCTGGCATCCGGCAGATACCCTAAATGTTTGCAGGACTGAGCTGGGTGCATCTGTGAGAGTTCTGTCAGTGGGATACTGGAACCAGCTGGTGTCAGCTCATAAGAGCCAATTGTTAAATCTTCAGGAATTTTGCATGCCAGTTGTTAGACACAGCCATTGTGAAAAATTAAATTATATACACTTACAATTAAATAAATTATATTAAAACCAAAGATAACAGGGCACCTGGGTGGCTCAGTTATTTAAGCGATGGACTCTTGATTTCAGCTCAAGTCATGATCTCAGGGTCCTGGGGTTGAGCCCTCAGTCAGGCTCCATGATCAGCAGGGAGTCTGCTTGAGGATTCTCTCTCTCCTTCTCCCTCTACCCCCTTCCCCCAGCTCTCTAAAATAAATAAATCTTTTAAAAAACCAAAACGACAACAAAAAACAAAAGTAAAAAGGAGAAGCACTTCCAGGATGAAAAGCAACAAGAACACCAGCAAAAATTGTCAAAATCAACTTCTTCAAAACTAGAAATTAGCCAAAGGTTTGCAACAACACAAGGAGTATTTATTAAAGAAAAATGGCTGAATGTCAATAAAAACTTTGAGTTTTGTGGCATTTTTCACTTGCTGTATTCCCATTCTTCTCTCCCCACCTTCACGGTAGCCTTAAAAAATAAAAAACAAAAAACAAAAAAAAACCAGCCTCAAAACCACAATAACTGTGAAAATGAGCAGCCAAACAGCTGCAGGAGGGAACAGGTTTGAAGCCCCCCCAAAAGCTGCATCCCCAGAGAACTGACATTGTTTGATCCATCAGGCAGCTCCCTAGAAAGGCACCATTCTCAGGACTTGTCTTTCTTTGACGTGACTCAGAACTCCCTTAGAGCAAACAGCCCTTTCCCCAGTTTGTTGAAAATAATCAGTGGTAATTTTTTAACATTGCAGCTTCCTGAGCCAGTGATACCTGTTGGCTGATCAAAAACTTAAAAGAAAAAATTAGGGAATGAAGTATCAATGGGGGCTTTGAAAAGCTCCAATATATTCCTGGAAATCTAGAAAGCTATGTGCATATGGAAGGCTGTGCATATGCCCAAGAAAGACATGAGAAGGCCTAAATCACCCATTCCTGGGTGATCTTGAGGCTCTGTACAAGCAAGATGTGAAGGCTAGGGTAAAATTTTAAGCTGTTAAGGCATGCCTTAACACAGATACAGAGACTCTTAGCAAAACTGAGGAGATATACTGATTCAAGTCATTTAAGAAAATCTTCATACAATCAGCTAAGCATTAAGTTAGCTGAACAGAGACTTCAGTGGCCACACATAATAAAAAGTACAGACTTTATGAATTAGTCCAGGGAAGTCACTAAACAAAGCAATGGTGACAGCAGCAGTTGTTGCAACAACAACAAACAGCAACTACAAAACCAATTCTGTGGAAGGGAGATACTAGGGAAAACTAGTTTCCAGGGTTGCCGTATTATGTGATTTTAAATGTCCAGTTTTCCAAAAAAGTATTTCAAGAAGCAAAAAGAAACAGGAAAGTATGCTCCATATATAGGATAAAAAAGCAGTAAGGAGAAACTTTCCATAAGGAAGCTGAGAAGGTGGACTTAATAGACAAAACTTTTAAATAAATAAAAAAAGTATTAAAATTAATTTAAAAATAAATAAATCAGCTTTTACAAATATATTCAAGGAACTAAAGGAAACCATCTCTAAATAATTAAAGGTCGATTGAAAGACCTTAAAGAAGACCTGACTAAATGGAAGACATCCCATGTTCATGAATCAGAAAATTTAATATTACTAAGAAGGCAATAACTCCCCAATTGATCTACAGATTCAATGCAATCTCCATCAAATGCCAGCTGGAGTCTTCGCAGAAACTGAGAAGCTGATCCTAATATTCATATTGAAATTCAAGGGACCAAGAATAGTTAAAACAATCTTGAAAAAAAACAACAAAGTTGGAGGACTCACCCTTCCTGACTACAAAGCTAGAGTAATCAAAATAATGGATATTGGCACAAGAATAGACATACAAAACAAATAATATAACTGAGAGTCTATAAATAAGCCTAAATATTTGTAGTCAATTTATATTCAAGAAGGGTGCCAATACAATTCAGTGGGAAATATTAGTTTCTCAACAAATGGTGCTGAAGCAATCCATGTGAAAAGCATGAAGACAAACCGCTTCCTCTTGCCATATACAAAAATTAACTCAAAATGGATCAAAGACCTACATAGAAGAACTAAAACCATAAAACTCTCAGGAGAAAACATAGATATAAATCTTCATGTTCTTGGCGATGGTTTTGCAGCTATGAACACCAATAGCACAAGTAACAACAACAACAAAATGGTAAATTGGGCTTCGTCAAAATCAAAAACTTTTGTGCTCCAAAGAATACCATCAAGAAAGTGAAAAGACAATTCCCAGAATAGGAGAAAGTATTTGTGAAGCATGTATGTGATAAGGTACTTGTATTTGGAATATACAAAGAACCCTTGCAATTCAATGATAAGAAGAGGAATAATCCAATTAAAAGTAGGCAAAGGATATGAATAGACTTTGCTCCCAAGATATGCAAGATGTGCAACAAAGAAGCGAAAACATGCTCAAAATCATTTGGCATCAGGGAAATGAAAATGAACACCACTTCACACATTAGATGGCTCTAATCAGAAAGACAGATAATCATAAGGGTTGGAGACAATGTACAGAAATTGGAATTCCCTACGTTGCTGATGGGAATATAAAATGGTGCCACCACTTTGGAAAATAGTCTGACAGTTCCTCAAAATGTTAAACATAGAGTTATCAAATGATCCAATAATTATGCTCCTAGATGTAGATCTAATATAATTGAAGGCATATGTTCACAAAAAGCCTTGTTTATCAATGTTCACAGCAGCACTATTCACAATAGCCCAGAAGTGGAAACAACCCTAATGCCCATCAACTGACGAATGGACCAACAGAATATGGTATGTCTTTGTAACGGAATATTATTTGGCAATAAAGGATGGGAGTACTGGGGCACCTGAGCAGCTCAGTCAGTTAAACATCGGACTCTTGATCTCAGCTCAGGTCTTGATCTCAGGGTCATGAGTTCAAGCCCTGTGTTGGGCTCTGTGCTGGGTGGGGAGCCTACTTAAAAAAAATATTAATAATAAAGGAGGGAATTACCGATACAGCTACAACATGGATGAACCTTGAAAACATAACGCTAAGTGAAAGAAAGCAGTCCTAAAAGGTCATATATTATATAACTCCATTTTTATAAAATATCCAGAATAAGCAAATCCATAGGGACAGAAAGTAGGTTAGCAGCTGCCTAGGGCCAAGGGGTGTTGGGAAGAAATGGGGAGTGACCACTATCAATTCTCATTATTTTACTACATTTTCCTGTTTTCTATGCTTTGAGCTTATTTACATATATCATAGTTGTATAGTGAAAATACTGTATGGTAGTGTATTACCGCACACCTCTTCCCAACTCCTTCTTCAGGGATATCATCTCTGTAGCTTGAAATAAGCCATGGGGTATAGGTATTTACACCATGGAAACTGGCAAATGATACTAACCAGGGCTGTTTCCCTTCCGGAGAGCCACTTGTTACGCACACTAGTGGTCTTGCCTTTGGGTACCCTCTGTAGCATCTTCACGATTGCCCCAAGCTGGCTTGAATCCCCTTTGTGATTGCATTGCTTTAATCCAGCCTTAGGCAAATAAGGAGACCATGCAGATTGTAGGTCCCACTCTCCCTAGTTCTCTGCTGATCAACAAAGGCCACATACCTCATCCCTGACTGTCCTTGTAAGTGCCTTTGTGTGAAGTCCAAAGCTGTCTGAGTCAAGGACAGCTCACCAGCTGTGTTTGCCTTTCAGAGCCCTGAGCCACCTCCCATTTTAGGGGGGCGCACCCAATATTGTAAAAATCAATCAATCAAAATAAGAAATGCTGAGGGAAAGCTCAAATATACCCTAAAGTTTACATCTAACAAATTAACCCTTCTAATATACATAATTTATAATGCAATATTACAATGCTATCTGCAAAATAATTACAGGATTTATAAAAAGTCCACAATAGACCGTGAGATTCAGGAGTGGAATACCTCTTTAAAATCATATTATGAATATTTTTTCCAAGGTCATCAGTGTATATGCCTTTATTAGGAGGTGAGTTTCATTGAACAATGAGTTACAGTTCACTTTTTATGTGTCAGGTACTGCTCTAAGCAGTTTATAAGTAATAAGGATTTAAACTTCATCAAATTTTAGAGTATTTTCACCATCTTAGAATATTTTCAGCACCTCTAAAAGAAACTCTGGACCCATTAGCAGTCACTCCCCATTTCTCCCCTCCTCCAGCCCCTGGCAACCACTAATCTCCTTTTTGTCTCTATGGATTTACCTAATCTGGACACTTGCTTTATTTTATTTTATTTTATTTTATTTTATTTTATTTTATTTTACTTTATTTTTAGGGGCGGGCAGAGGGAGAGAGAGAGAATCCCAAGCAGACTCCACACTAAGCATGGAGACCGACATGGGGGCTTGATATCATGACCGTGAGATCACGACCTGAGCCAAAAGCAAGAGTCAGACACTTAACCGACTGAGTCACCCTGGCGCCCCTGAACATTTCCTTTAAATGGAATCATACAAATCTGTGGCTTTCTCTGACTGGAGTAAACTATTGTTCCCATTTTACAGATGAGGAACATGAAAAACAAAGAAGTCAAGTACTTTGGCCAAGGCCATGTGGCAGAGGCAGGACCCTAACCCAGGCAGCCTCGCCCAGTGTCCTTGCTAAGCCTCAAAATCAAAACCGAATGATGTCGGGAGCATACATTGGAGGCCTTTTCTGAATACCAGGTGTGGGCCACATTATCCAGGTGTGCCCCTCAGGTGAGAGACCCTGGTGGGGAAAGAAATGGGGGTGGGGGAAGTGTTGGAGGTGGGGAAACAGATCCTACCCTGAGAGCAGTAGTTGCTTAATAAAATAAGTCTGTCCGATGAAAAAGACAGTATCTCCCCCTGGGATGAACATTGGCATTTTTCTCTCTTTAGCCTGCCCAGCAGCTGAATCCCTTCCCGTGCTGAGAAATAAGAAAATGCCATCATATGAATCTTGGTAGGAGGAAGGTCACCTCTCACTATGAAGACCAGGGGACAGACATGGAAGCCACAGCCTGGGCATCCTTCCAGGTCCTTGCTGGTCCTGGCAGCTTCATCATCCCAGCACACAGTTCCCAAGGCAGGGCCTGGTAACCTCCCACTGCACAGCCCCTTGGTGGCTGCCTATGTCCCCAGTCCAAGTCTGGAGCCCAGACCCAGTGCCTCTGTGGCTGTTCACTGCTCTCCAGTCACATCCTGGTCCCATGAGGCTCCAAGAGCATCAGAAAATCCCTGCAACCAACTCTCAGCTACTTCAGGCTTCTGCAAAGACTCTTGGCCTCTCCTTCTTATGGGTGCAGCCGGTGCCTTGGGAGAATCACCTGTGTTTCTGTCACTGGACATACCACTGTGCTGGGCACTGGACATACCGTGATGGACAAGACAAATGCTGTCCTTGCACCTTGGCATCTGTGCTCTGCCGGGGACAGAAATCACACAGCTGATCACACAATTAGTGGTCAGTGCACTGTGCGAATAGTGAGAGGCAGTGAAGTGCAGGTACGCACGGCGGCCTGATCCAATCCTGGGAATCAAGGAAGGCTTCTCTGAGGAGGTGATACTTGAGCAGCAATCCCAAGGAAGAACAGAAGGTAATTTATTAAGGGAGGGGGGAGATAGAGCTCCAGATGGAGGAAAGAGCATGGGTTTTAATGTTTTATCTCCTGTGCATCACAGGGGAGGCTGTCAAAGTCTGGTAGGAGGGCGGGTAAGTTTTGACAAGGAAAGGGAAGAGTCCAGGGTAGACCCTGGGGATTGTGGGACTGCCTTAGGAGAAGGGCGGGGTCAGGCTGGAATGCCCCTTACCCACGTCTCTGCTTGTTAGCTCCCAAATATCCTCAGAGGGGCCTCCCTGGCCACCCATCCCTGTCACTGCCTGACCCCCAACTCAAGGTCATTATTCCTCAGAGCACCGTTCACCCTCTGACTCTTTCCTGTATAGATGTTCATGGCCGTATCACCTGCCACCCCCCATCAGAATGGAAGTCCCCGGAGGGGAACCCTGCCTGCTGACTTCCCTGCTGTGTCCCCACTGCCAGAAGACCTGGCAGTGGGATCTCCATCAGCCATCGAGTGACTATGGGTTCATGCGTGGTGTGCCGGAACCCAAGCATGTCCCCGTGCCCCCTCTCAGTCTGCAGGGCAAGCCAGCCAGAGGCAGGGCCCTGGTGGCCACATCCGCTCCTGTTGGCAGCTTTTGCAGGGAAATCTGGCCCAGGCTTTGCTTTTTTCCCCTCCCCCAGACAGACACGGAGCTTATGGTTGACTCCTTCTATGTCTCTCCCACGTCCACTCTACCCCCATCTGACCACCACTGCCCAGCTGGGTCCCCCGGCTGCTCTCCGGACATGTGACGCGTGGCTTCTCCAGCTGCCCTTGGGGTCACTGCCAGTCTCCCCCTCCTTCCTCCTCCCCCCACCACCGTCATCCACCTTGCCTGGTGCCATCTTCCTAGACACAGGTCTAAGGGTTACTCTCCCTTAAGGGCATCCAGCTGGGCCCTTGTCCACCAAGGCCTCCCACTGGTCTGGGCCAGGAGCTGTCCCTCAGCCTCCCTCCTCACACCAAACCTCTCAGCTCAGAACATTTACATCTGTTCCGTTTATCCAGAAGGCCCTTCCTTCTTGCTGCTTGCAACCTCTTCCGTCCATTCTCAAGCCCCTTCTCCTGATTCCTCCCCAGCCCTCTCCGCTCACCTCCCATAGCCCCCGGCTATAGCAGAGCTCCTTGTCCTGTGTCCCAATGCTTGGTGTGTGTGCACCCCGCGCTTCTCTAGGGCAGGGCACATGTTCTAGTCACATCTGCTCCTCACTGATCACTCCTCAACGATTTTGACAAATACAAGAGGTGACTGTGATGTGTTGGGTCATGTCCCAAGCACAGGAACAAACAAGAAAATGAGGTCCATACTCTCAGGGAGGTGGTGTTCTAGGACAAGGAGAGCCAAGACTGCTTTGGGAAGCCCTGCCTGGCTCAGCTTCCCTGTCGGTCATGGGACCCTTGCCCCAAGCCTATAAAACTGAGGCTGACGTACAGGGGTATCTTCCTGCGTCAGCTCCCGCCAGGCCAGCTGGGGCAGGCCGGGCAGCAGGTGTCTGGCGGTCAGCCTGGGCACTGGGGAGTTTCACCAGGGCGCTGCTGGCTCGTGGGTCTAGAGTGGTTGGGCAGGCCAGGCAGAGGCCTGTTGGCTTGCCTGGACCAATCAGCCTGTGCAACACCGTCCTCTGGCCTTCCTTGGCTCTAGGCCACAAAGAAAGTTCAGGAAGCAGGGCCTAGGAACTCTGAGGCAGAGGGAATCCTAGGGGAGGCTCCTGCTGAATGCCACCCTATCCCATCTGAGGTGGCTGGAGTGTGTCCCGGCAAGGGGCAGCCAGAAGGAGGAATTTTCCTTTTTTTTTTTTTTTTT
>NW_024424452.1:5333227-5383370 GCF_017311325.1 Ursus maritimus | reverse complement strand
TTTTTTTTTTTTTTTTTCTGTATGCCCCCAAATACCATGAAAATAAACACTACATGGGACACCCCCCCCCAAAGACAACACGTAAGGAATTGACTCCTCTAGAACCCTGCTGTCCAGAACCTAGGGTCAAAGCCATGTAGATAATAAACCATAGGCCACTGTGCGTGGTTGGTGCCCAATTCTTCCCGTGGCTCCTTTTCAGGCTCAGTGCCCAGCAGGAAGCTGGACCCAAAAGCGGCTCCCCCTCACCCTGCAGGCCAGTTGCTGGGGCCCAAGTCAGGGAGGCCCAGGTGACTTCCTGCCCCTCCCTTCGCCCCACCTGTTTGTGCTTGAAGCCGTTCAGGGTGGTTCCCCTCCTGCCAACAAGCTCAGCCAGAATGTGTGGTTCCTTCTCTAAAGCTCAATGGATTTATTATTTAATAGCAGAGGGAGGTGTGGCCTTTTTTTTTTTTAATTGCAGGGTTTTATTAGAAATAGGCGTTTTCACTGCTCCTTGCATACCCGGTTGCAACCATGAACCACATGGTACACGTGTGTCCCTCTCTCGGATTTTCAGGGACAAGCCACACACAATTCCAGACTCTGCCCGGGATACTCAGACATGTGTTGCGTCCCGAGTGACACGCAGGCATTTCCAGTGTGTTTCCTCATTATTCCCCAGAATAACCGTCTGGGGTTGGAGCTGTGCCCATTTCCTAGATGTGGGAATCGGGGGCATCTTTGTTCTCCCCGAGGATGCTAAGGTGTGGGACGGTATTGGAACAGCAGCAGGATGAAAGGACTCAATGGAGGTTGACTTGCCACCTTGGGCTTCACTTGGGCACATGACCATAGTCTCCTTCCTCATGCCTGTTTCCTGTTGGAGAAGACTGGCCCTGTCCCACCTGCTCACCTCTTCGCATGAAGGGCCAAAGCAGCTACCTGAGAACAGGTAAGGCTCAACCCAGCTCAGGTGGGATAGTGGAGATCCCAAGGAAGGATGGGGCAAAGGGGGTCTAGGGGCAGGACGATCCTAGGTCTTGAGCAGACAAAAAACCCTCAACTAGCTCTTCAGCTGGAGAATGGGGACTTTCTGGCCTCTGGGAGGTCTCGGGCACAGGTGTGTGGGACATCCCTGGGCATCCCTAAGAACAGCCTCTGTCCTCCTGTGTTGGTGGTGTGTTTACTTGGGTCTTGCTTGACCACACCCCAGATTCCTTTGAGGGCAATCATCTGTGACTTTCTTCTTATAGCGAAGGCTAAGGAAAATAAACCATGGAAGCTAATGATTCTTAAGGGGAAAACCCATTGCAAACTTCTTTATACTTTTTTTTTTTAAGATTTTATTTATTTATTCGACAGAGATAGAGACAGCCAGCGAGAGAGGGAACACAAGGAGGGGGAGTGGAGAGGAAGAAGCAGGCTCATAGCAGAGGAGCCTGATGTGGGGCTCGATCCCATAACGCGGGGATCACGCCCTGAGCCGAAGGCAGATGCTTAACCGCTGTGCCACCCAGGCGCCCCAAACTTCTTTATACTTCTAAAAGCATTTCCAGGAAAAGACTTGGGGCCTCATGGGCCATTTAAACAGAGGCTAGGTGGGAGAGCTGGTGGTGAGTGACAGCTGTCTGCAGAGTGTGTCATGGCTGGCAAAAGAGGTCTGGCCAGTGGGGCTGCACAGGCCCAGAGCGCAGGAACTCCAACAGAGAGGCCTGAAGAGTGGGAGATTATACTGCAGCAGGGCTGGATGAGAAAGGGAAGCACAAGGCAGGAGAAACATTCAGCCGGAAGACAGAGGCCAAAAGGCCTTAAAAGGCAGGAAGGGGGATGATGCAAATGTGACCAGACCTGGGAATGACCATGTTAACAAGGGAAAATGCCATGTTGCCATGTTAAGTAAAAGGAGACAGCATGATCTCATATTCATATGCATATTCAAATTACTCTTCATACATATTCATAAGGACTAGAAGGAAATCACCAAAACACTAGAATACTAACGTGGTTATCTCTGAATGGTAGGACTATAGATGTTTCTTCTCTTCTTTCTATTTCTTTCTTTCTTCCTTTTTTTTTTTCCTTTGGTATTTTCTCACCTTTCTATAACGAGCCTGAAATTATTTTATAGGGAAAAGGGAGAATTATTTTTTCTTTGTGTGTTTTTGTTTTTAAGCTGGTGGATTTTACAGACTCAACTCAGAGCAATATCACGTCAAGGACAGAGACTGTGTCACCAGCATAGCACCTGCATTGTCGCCACAATGAGAGCATCATGAAGAATTTTTTTAAATACGCTTTACATCGCGGAAAAAATTCCAGATGGCACTAAAATGATAATATCCATTTCTAAACATTTATATTCACCGTGCTAGGGCGCCGCTGCTCCTGGGCGAGCCAGTCCGTGTTTTATTTTACACCTTGGGCTCTGATTGCTTGATTATGCACTGTTATTCCCACCAACTCCGAATCTGCTCCCTGCTGGGAGGTGTTAAAAAAAGCCCTTTTTTAGAGAGATAATTGAATCGGCTGAGGGAAGTGGAGTGTTTTATTTTTGGTGGGGACGGTTGGCTATGTTCCATGTATTTCTCTAAATTTTACTTGAAAGATTGTTGCTGTTTGGGGATGGTGGATAGCTTTTCGATTTGCTATTCCGCATTGTTTCTGAGCAAGGTATAGACGCATGGAGCTGATATGCCATTTGCCGTGTCTTTATTCAAATCTGGCTGCACGTGTCTGTGTTCAGAAGGGAGCTAGAGCCCGTAGCTGGCTTGTCTGGGGACAAGACATCCTGTGTGATTTTGGAATATTTAAGTCGAGTCTGCACCTTTCCACAAGTCAGAAGGTCCAGGTCTCCGGGCCATCAGCGTGTGCCGGCTCCTTTATATAAGAACGGGGGAGGGCTGGCTGGCTGGTTGTTTTTCTCTGTTATTGATTACAATTATCAATGAACCGAGTGAGCTGATGGGATGTTTGGACAATAGGTAACTTGGCTTTAGTCCTGCTAATAAGACCCAGCCAAGAGAATCTTTGAAGACACTGAGCTCTGAGCAAGCAGACGTTTTCAAATTATTATTATGGTAAAATATACATAACATAAAAATGTCCCACTTTAACAATTTTTAAGTGTACAGCTCAGTGGCACCAAGTACATCCACACTGCTATGTAATCATCTCCACCGTCCATCTCCAGAAGCTTTTCACCTTCCCAAACTGAAACCTTATATCCTCATTAAAGAATAACTCCTCATCCCCTCTACCCCAGCCCCTGGCAACCACGGTTTTACTTTCTGTCTGAATCTGACTACTCTAGGTACCTTACACAAATGGAATCATATAATAGTTGTGCTTTCGTGAATGGCTTCTTTCATCTAGCCTAATGTATCCAAGTTTCCTTCCTTTTTAAGGCTGAATAATATTCCCTGGTACGGATAGACCATACCTTGTTTATCCATTCATTTGTTGACGGACACTTAGCTGGTTGGTTTCCACCCTTCGGCTATTGTGAATAATGCAGGTAGGACCACGGCTGTGCAGAAATATGCTCGTGTCCCCGCTTTCAATTCTTGTGGGTAGAGATCCAGAAGCGTAATTGCTAAGCAAGCACACATTTTAATAGAAACAGAAATGAGGCCAATTGGAAAAGTCCTCTGGCTCCTGATGCTCCGTGTCAGCGACACCTGCCTCCTGGAGGGACCCCAGGAAGTTTAGAAAATGCAGCAGCACCAAACCCGAGATTACGGGTTTGAGCTGGAAGGGTCTTGAGAACTCCAGAGCCCAAAGCTCTCTCTCTGTGGGTGAAGAATCTGCATTGAGTCCAAATCTTGCAGAGACACATTTCCTCTGTTCTGATCCTGAGCTTGGAGCCTTGTCTTGTTGGGGATAAAGAAAAAGGAAACCACAACTCTGGGGTAGGAGTTGCAGGGGGAATTTTCTGCTGGGTCAGGAACTACTTGCTCCCTATGACAAGCTCACTGCATATGCGTATGCTTCTTCTCGGGACAAGCACGGGATTTCAAGAGGCAACACGCAGACTCATTACACCCAAGTGACAGGCAATATAAAGCATGAAAAGGTGCTGTTGGAGATAAGCCGCTGTCCATCAGAGATTTCCTTCACGCGGGCAGACACCAGAGGCTCTGTTCATTAAACAACCGTCCGAAATTCTGATTTGACAACAGCCGTGGGAGATGCCAGAGATGGTTGTAGTGGCCATTTATCATTCTTTCTAGCCGCCCGGCATGGCTGTGGGAGGCTGATGATCATTCTCCCAGCCTCCTTTGAAGCTAGGGCCCTGCCACGTGACTGTATTCCACCAACCAGATGCACGGGTGTCTAGCCAGAGGCTAGAAACAGGAGGGAATACCAAACATATTCACATGGAAGGAGAGTGGCCAACTAATGCCTAGACTGAGAAAATCAAAGGAATTGCTCTTTGTCCCTAGCAGTGATGTCTCCATTAAACCTGTCTTGTAGTGTGCTCGGGGCTTATTCCTGACTGTGTGGACTCCGATCCAGGTTCTTCAGCCTTCCTGGAGATTCTGAGTTACCCACTATCCTTTAATGCATTCCTTTTGTGCTCAAGCCAGTTAGCGTTTGTTTCTGTGGTTACGACTAAGAACCCAGACGGATTCATCAGATTACTGGTTACCAGTTAGAATCAGGTTCAGCTGTGAATATTGGTGACCGTCTCCTCGCCCACCTCCAAATAAGAGAGTCCTAACCAAATCAAAAGTTCATTCCTTTCTCATTTAAAAATCTGGGTAAGCAGTCCTGGTCACAAAGGCCTCAAGGTCCTGGCTCCTTCTAGCTTCCCACTTGGCCATCCCCATAGTGTGACCCCATCCTCGCGGTCCAAGATGGCAGCTGGAACTCCAGCCACCCCATTCATGCTCCAGATTGCAAAATGGAGGAAAGGACAAAGAAGAAGGGGCAAAGAGTTTATAACAGCTATCTTTTAAGGAAAGTTTCTGGAATCTTAAAACTCATTTGCCCTTCTGGAATTCTATAGTGATAATGGTTGCACAACTTTGTGAGTTATATTGAAAAGCACTGAAGTTCCCTTTAAAAGGGTGAGTTTTGTGGCATGTGAATTACATCTCAATTAAGAAAAAGAAAACTCATTGGTCAGAACTCAGACACCTTGCTGCAAGGGAGGCTGGGAAATGTAGGCTTTTTTCTAGCTGGCTGTGCGGCCAGCTAAGAATTGGAACTTTCATTTACTAGGGAAGCCAGTCCCTGCTGTAGGGAGAGAACACAGAAGAGAGTACTCAGACAGTAGGTTTAGATCATTATCCTTCAACACTCCCATGCTACCCAGAGTCCTGGAACTAGTCGGTGCCTTTGTTTTCATCAAGGGACGTCTCCTGACTTCTCATGACCAAGGTCCAGTTAACTAAGAGTGGGGAATTTTAGCATCCAGAGCCTTGGCTGGAGAACACAGTCCCAGGCGGCCTACAGAAGTCAAGGAGGAGATGTATTACTGATAGAGGACTTGCGGGATCTGCTCATTTCAAGAGGGTTTCTGAATGCCACTCTTGGGATTTAGGCATCAGAAGTCAGTGTGATCCCCAGAGCAGAAACATCAGCATCACCTGGGAATGTGTTAGAAATGTCCATTTTTAGGCCCCAAAGGCCTGGAGCTCCTGAAATGGAAACTAGGGGTTGAGCCAGCTATCTGTGTCTAAAGCAGCCTTCCAGGGGAATCGGACGCTGAAGTATGAGAACCACCACTCCAAAGTGCACATACTGGGACACAGTAACTCAGCCTCTCACAGAGCTGTCTTCACTGCATTGCATTTTGTTCACTAGTGTAAACTCCAGCACCTAGAACAGTACCGGGCACATAGTAGGAGTTCAATAATTATTTGCTGGATGAAAGAATGAGATGTACTTGGCTCTCATGAAGGAAACAATTCATTGAAACTCATTGCCACGTTTGCCTTTGCTGTGGGTCATTGTTCGTCACCCCCCAATCCCTATCCCCTACAATGCACCCACATGAGACATTTATTTTCAAACTTAGGGCAAAAGGAGCTTGCTTCTCATGAGAAATGGATATTGTTTCAGTCGGGGTCCCATCAGGATCCAGATGGCACACACAAAATAGGATCATTTTAGGAGAGTTTATTTACAATGAAGCTATTTAGAAAGGTGTGGATAATAGCAGCCAAGTTGTTATCATTCCTGGCTGGAAGGGGTGGGGAAAGAGGGGTTACCAGAACCCAGGAGAGGAGAGAGAGGTACAGAAGGATGACCTTCAGTTGAGGGCACAGCCAGTTCAAGGCAACGTGACCTTGAAGAGATAAGGCACTTCAGGTGCTGGGGGAGATAAATAACCCAACCTCACTCCCCTCTTCCTCTTATCTCATACCAGAGCTTTGCATGGATTATCCAGCAAGAAGCTGAAGGGTACAGGAATACGTTAGTATAGACCATACAGCTCTTCCTAGGGACAGAGGATGTCATGGAGAAAGGTTGAGAGTGGATCTGAAGTGGCGAGGGGGAGATGTCTGCCATAGATGTGTTTCTTTCCCTGACAATAAAGGAACACAACTGATCTTATCTCCCTTTTCACTTTGCCTGCCAGGAAGCTCTGAAGCAAATAGAAGGCTAGAGCAACTCTGTCAGTCTTTGACTTGCCTTTTGACTTCTTTTGTCCCCGGTTGTCGCTCCTTTTTTTATTTTGTTGGCCCTGGCTCTGTCTTCCTACCTAAGTTCTGATTACTTTATTGAATATTTTCCTTTTGTAAGCCATCTCAATGCTTATGGCAGGAACCCTGGCACATGGACAATTTTTTAAAATTAAAACTTTTAGAATAAAATTTATCAAATGGCTACTCTGTGCCAGACATTGTAATAGGTGTTCCAGGATGTAGAAAAATAGATGAGATGCAGCCTTCTGTCCTTAAGGAACCCCAGTGTACATAATGAGGACAAATTTCATGGGTGTGAAGGCTCAAAAATGAGGGAGAACAGCGTTGAAACCATATGGAGGGGGATGCACTTGCTACGATCTCTCTAAAGGTGGGTGAGATCACACGTCTCTTTTGTCTGCTAAAAGGTGAGCACAGGGCTTAGGGCTCTGCTTATGTGATCAAGTCCAGCTCACTCTCAAAGCACCCAGGAAGACGATGGGAAAACCCAGAGTGCTCCACTCACTCAGCCCTAGGCTCCATGGGAAGGTTTGCACCCCACTCCCTTTGTCTTCACGCCTCATTCCTGGTGATGATATCAGTGAAGAGGAACCGCTAAGGTCCATGACACGCAGCTCCTCCTCAACAACATCCTGGCCTCACGGCTGGCCAACAGAACTTCCTGAAATGATGGAAATGTTCTATATCTTTGCAATCCAATATGGTAGCCACCAGTCACATGTTGGGCATTTGAAATGTGGCTGATGTACTGAGGAAGTGATTTTTCTACAATTGCGATAAAAGACAACATACCATAACATAACATAAAAATTGCCCTTTTTAAAAAAGATTTTATTTATTTATTTGAAAGAGAGAGAGAGATGGCAAGTGGGGGGAGGGCCAAGGAAGAAGAAGAGAAACTGAAGCAGACTCCACACTGAGCGTGAGCTCGATGTGGGGCTCAACCTCGCGACTATGAGATCATGACATGAGCTGAAATCAAGAGGCACTTAACTGACTGAGCCACCCAGATGCCCCTAAAAGTTGGCATTTTAATCATTTTTAATTGTATGGTTCCATCCAGTAAGTACATTCACACTGGTGTGCAACCACCACCATGATGCACAACCAGACCCTTTTCATCTTCCCGAATGAAACTCAGTACCCACTCCCCCTCCCACACTGCCTGGCAACCCCATTCTATTCTCTATTTCTACAAATTTGACTACAAGTGTGTCATATAGGTGGAATCCTACAGTGATTTGTCCTTTTGTGGTTGCCTTACTTCACTCAGCATGGTGTCCTCCAGGTTCATCCATGTTGGAGCCAGGGTGCCAGAATTCCCCTCCTCTTTAAGCTTGAATAATATTCCGTTGTATAAGGTAGACCACATTCTGCTTATCCATTTACTGGTCAACGGACATCTGCAGAAAAGGGAACCCACGTGCACTTTTGTTGGGATGTACGTTGGTGTAGCCGCTGTGGAAAACAACATGGAGGCTCCTTGGAAAAGAAAAAGTGGAATTACCACATGACCCAGCAATTCCACTTCTGGGTATTTATCCAAAGGAAGCGAAATCACAATCTGGAAAAGATACGTGGGCGGAGTAAAGAGCTGGGAGGAAGAGCTCTGTAGTCCCTCAGGCAGGACGTGATGGGCTGAGGCGGTGAGGGTAGAGATGAGGAGAAATGAGGAGATTTCTAGCCACCCCCACCCCCACCCTAGGTACAACCCACAGAACATGGTTGGACATGGGATGGGGGGTAGCAAAAGGGAGAGACCCAGGGTGGCCTCTGAGTTTCTGGCCTGTGCAGCTGCATAAACGCTTTCTCCATGGCCCAGCCCCTGGTCTACACGTATTAACTCATTTAATCCACCGCATCAACCCAACAAGATCGGTACTATTCCTACCCTGATTTTTCAGGTCAGGAAACAGAGGCACAGAGACATTAAGTCATTTGCCCTAGGTCACACAGCAAGCAAGGGGCTGGGATGCCCACTCCAGCAGTCCGCTTCCACGGTCTTTAAGTTAACCCACCATGCCACACGGATTGCAGTCAAAATCCGGCTAAGAAAAAGAAAAAATCTGTGCCTGCTGAGGACAACTGCATACAAGCCCAAGGCCCTCAACAAAGATCGAAAGATCATTCAAAGAGATTGTGGGGTTTAATGTTGCGTAGGGTTTGTCCCCCTGGAATTTACCTGAGTTGGTAGTTTTTTGGAAAGAATAGGTCTGGGATCGTAAAGCATCTGAGGCAGGTGGTATTGAGAGGTTTTACATCCCTCATGGAGAGAGTTCGCTGTGGTGTCTGCAGGGTCCTCCTTTATTGCTTCAAGATTGGCTGCCCCCTGGGGCTTCTGATTCTCCACCAGAGCTGCATGGAGGGAGGGAACAAATGACCCTGATCAGGGACATTTAAAGAGGTGGCTTTCCCTCGATTCCCAGTGAGGCCCAACAAGCCATCATTGGTTTGACTGAAGGAACTTTTTTTTTTTTAAAGATTTTATTTATTTATTCGACAGAGATAGAGACAGCCAGCGAGAGAGGGAACACAAGCAGGAGGAGTGGGAGAGGAAGAAGCAGGCTCATAGCGGAGGAGCCTGATGTGGGGCTCGATCCCACAACGCCGGGATCACGCCCTGAGCCGAAGGCAGACGCTTAACCGCTGTGCTACCCAGGCGCCCCTGAAGGAACGTTTTGAACACTCAGAGCATCTACCCCTGAACTCATTCCCTCACAAGCAAACAACACCCATCACGTGCCTCTTTATTGCTGCCATTCAGATTTCTATGAGCCACCGAGGGAGTCCAGGTGGCTCTCACATTTCCAGTCTCAGCCCTGTGATCCCGTCGCCTGGGCCGTGACAGGGCAGGCCCTGGGCTGGGCTCGACAGACGCAATCCCCTGCGTACCCCCAGTGGCTCACGGTCAATGGCCAACGAAGGTCGATGGACTGATTGATTGAACGAACAAATGAATTACCGAATAAGAGAGAGAAAGAGACAGGTGTTAGAAGTACAGTACGATTCAAGCTAGATAGGAGGTACCAAGCCGAGTGGGGATCAGGCAAAAAAGATGAGCTTGATTCTGGACTGTGCTCTTGAATGGGGCAGAATGGGTGGCAGGTGTTAGAAGCTGGTGTGGGGGGCGCTCGAGGGCATGTGTTAGGACCGGGAGAGGGCAGGTGGGGACCAGAGATGAGAGCAGGGTCCCAGGCATGAGGTTAGGGAAAGCCAGGTCCAGGCTTTGGATGCTATCCAGTCACTGTTAGGGACCGCTGAAGATTTTTTTCTCATTGGACTTTTTGCTGGGGACATTCCAAACACGAAACACAGACAACGCAGGATCGTGTCAGCCCCCATACCTGTCACCAGTTTTAGCAAACCCTCAGCCCTCACCTCCACCTGCTCCTTACCCCTCCTGTATTCTTATGAAGCCAATTCCAGGCATCCCACCGGTTCGTTCACAAATATTTCATTCTGCTTCTCCAAAAGATAAAGGAATGCGCTTTATTTTGTAAAAATCTGCAGTACCACCATCACCAAAACGGTCAACAATCCCTTAATACGTTCAAATATCCAGTTCCACCAAAGGTTGTCTTTTCCCTTATTGTTTTTTTAACATAGCGTTTTATTTTATTTTATTTTTTTTAAGTAGGCTCAGCATGCCCAGCATAACCCCGAGATCCAGAGTTATGCACTCGACTGACCGAGCCAGCCAGGCGCCCCACCACCAAAGGTTTTGAGCCGAGAAATAACTTGGTCAGACTGACATCTCACGAAGATGGCAGGAGGGTGGGAAACCAGCCAGGAGGCTGTAGTGTCCCCCACCCCAACCCAGGGTAGAGCTGCGGTGGCCTAGACTTGGCCGAACAGCAGAGGGGATGGAAAGGTGCAGGGGTGAGGGGCGTTGTGGGATACAGTTCCCTCTCCGTGATGGGGAACCTGATAGGAAGCAGAAGGGTTGGCATGAAAGGAAGAGGTGGAGCACAGGACCATCTGACCTTCCAGGCCTTTCTAGAGCAGCACTGCCATGTGCCTGCCCCTTCCCACCTCCTTACCTCTGTTCACACTGGTTGCTTTGCTTACAAATGCCTTCCTGCCCCCTTCTCAGCCTGAGCAATCCTGCTTATCTCTCATGGTCCAGAGTTTACTTGTGATCAAAGCTCTTGCACAGTGCACCAACCATGTCTTTTGTTTTCTGTGTCCTGGAGCTTTCCTATCCGGGGCCTTGCTGACCGGGAGGGACTAGCTAATTCCTAGCCGTAACACACCACTCACCTCTGAGCACAACTTTTGAATGCTGACCAACCGCCCCAGAGCCCATGCTCCAGCCCCTTCCCCTATGGGGCTCTCACACTCTGGGCCACCATCCCTGCGCCCTAATCCCCCAGGGCCAAGGACCAGCCAACTAGGGACAGCCTGTATGCCCCAGAGCCCACTGGCATTATTCAAACCAGCCAGTCCTAAACCTGCGTAGCCTGCTTACCCTGCTTTCCCTGCCTTGCCATTCCTTCCCACAAAAACCACAATGAAGGGTGTCTGGGTGGCTCAGTCTGTTAAACATCTGCCTTCAGCTCAGGTCACGATCCCAGGGTCCTGGGATCGAGCCCCGCGTCGAGCTCCCTGCTCAGCAAGGAGCCTGCTTCTCCCTCTCCCTCTGCCTGCTGCTCCCCCTGCTTGTGCACTCTGTCTCAAATAAATGAGATCTTGCAGTAGAGGCTCTTGCCCGTGTCTTCCCCTTGCTCCCTCTGCCTCCTGACCGACCCCAGTGCTTCCTCGCGTGGCCCTGGCGTGGATGTAGGTAACACACTATTTCTACCATGACGACCATCTGCTCTGCTGGCCTTCCTACACCTCGTATTCTCTATTCGTGTTTAAAACACACGGTTTTGAGCTGGGGTGTGTAGCGTGTGGATGGCTCACAGGTTTTAGGAAAATTCTTTGGCCAGCCTGCAGAGCCCTCCCCTTGGGTGCACGGATTTCTATCTCAAAGTTTCGGAGACAACATCATTACGCATATATCATGCAAGAAATGCTGGTGATTAAAACCTGGGTTTGGGGGAATCTCAGCTGCCCCCAGCTTTGTTCAGTGCAGACCCAGCTCTGTCCCCTCTGGCTTTGTGACCTTGGGTCTGTCACTGGACTTCTGAGAGCCTCAACTTCCTCATCTGTGACCAGGGACCTAGGTCTTCGGATTATCGTAATGACTAAACGCAATAATGTTTGAACCGTGCTCGCATAGGTGGGTATTCGCAAAATGGTGAGAACCACAATTGCTGGAATTCTGGGTGCCTGTGTTTCAACACCCAGACATCCAGAGCCTCAGATACAACTAAGGAGCCCCAGACAGCTGACACAGGCGGAGACGGTGGCTTCCCTCCAAGCAGGAGCCGGCAGGGCCGTGGGCTTGCTTCCCCCGGGGCTGGCTGCTCAGCCCTGCCTTTTGGTGTGAACACAGCAATTACTGACGTGATTGCACTAGAATTTTCACCTAATTACAGCAAAAATGAACTTCCACCCCTTGGAGACGAAACCCACAATTAACCGGGGAGGGGTGCCAGCAGCCAGTCCAGCACTGGCCGTTCTGTAAGAACAGTTGGACCTGGAGGCGAGAGCCCCCTTACCCCTAAATTTCTTAATGAACCATTAGCCACTCTTCCCTGGGACGGTCCCCCTAATCAAGAGGTCCAGGAAGTCACTGATGGCCTAGCTCAAGGAAGGATGGTAAGAGGACCATGAACATGGCCCCCATCCGTCCCCCAGATGTTCTGGGGGATTCGATTTGGCCTTTTTGGACCTGCCTTCCCTTGCCTCTTCTCGGCTCCTCTGAAAGGCCGTAGTGACCTCAGAGCCTCCAACCGGAGCTCTTGGCTAACGAGCCTGTGCTAGTGAAGTCCTAACATGACCTGAAGTGGGGTCTGGCCTTTGCCTTCAGCTCCTGGGAGGTTATCTCTAAGCCTTGGAATGTCCTCCTGTCTGATAAGAGTGTCCGTTTACCTGGGGGCCTTGGGTTCTGCCAGACAGCTAACAACATGATTTATGGTGGAGGCTTGGGCCACGGAGCACCAGTTTGACCTCTGGTGGGGCTGTGGAAACTGAAGTCAGTCCTATGGGGAGTCAACCACTTGTATGTGATGGAGCCCCAGTTAAAACTGTGAACACCGAGACTTGGGGAGCTTCCCTGGTTGGTGACACTGCACTCGTGATGTCACATGTCGTAGCTGGGAGATATTAGCACCTCCTGCACTTCCCCGGGGTGGGGGGGCAACAGAAAGCTCTGCCCATGGAATCTTCCCGAACTCTGCCTTCTGAGGCTCTCCCCTCACAATCTGTATCTTTCGCTGGATTTATAAAATAAAATATAAAATAATAAAATAAAATCAGAAGAATCGTGACTACGATGGCTCCCAGTGAGTCTGTGAGTCCTGGCAAATTACCAAATGGGAGGGTGGTCTTGGGAACGCCCTGACCTTGCAGACTTGACAACTTTGTGTCAGAACAAGGGAGGTCTCGGGGACTTCAGAGCTTTGCAGTTGATGCCGGAAGTGAAAATGGTCTTGGGGACCCCCAGATGTTGCATCCTGCCTTCCCAGTGACTGTCCTTATCAAAGGGAGGCCAGGCCAGTGAGGAGGTGGGTGAGGCTCTCGCCTGTGATCCAGGACCTGAGGAAGAGACCAGGCCCATGGGGGGAGCACCCCTGTCCACAGCCAATGCGGGCCCGTCGGAGGAAGGCTGGGGTGCAGCACCCTCTTTTACTGAGGATTTGAAACAAACTGCCCAGGTGTGACAGGAACTCCTCAACATCTTCCCTCCCCTCCGTCTCCTTCCTGGCAGATCCCACTCTTTATTCAGAGGTCGATGTGATTCCAGAGGACCAGGGAAGTGGAGAGGGGAGCCCCGCCCCAGCCGCAACTCCATGGCTGGATCCTAACTGGCATTCACCAGTTATATGAATTCTAGTTCCTCAGGCTTTGTGTGGCTCACGCGTGACCATGTGGTATAATCCTGTTCGGTGAGGTGTCTTGCTCCTCTGGGACCCTCAGAAGAGAAAACAGACCATCCGTGGAAGTTGCCGGTCTGGATGCGTATGCCTGAATAGCACCGGCCATCTTGAAACCACTCAGGGAGGCTTCCTGAGGCCTCCGGAGGCCCAGCCAACCCACCCATCCCTCCAGATGCCTTGTTATGTGAGAGAACAAATGTCCTTATGGTTTAACCCAACTTGGGTTCAGGTTTTCATTTCCTTCCAGGAGAAATCACCCTGCTATGCCAGGTACCAAGGCCTCTGGGGACCAGTGTGTGAAGTGGACATCATTATCCCTCCTTCATCATGGGGGAGGCTGAGGGGAGTGGTTTCGATTAGGATGCAAGTAATACAAAACACACTTGGGGTCAGCTCAAACAAATAATGGGGCTCTGTGGGACCGCACGAAGACCACACAAGCGACAATAAACAGAGGCTCTTAGTTCACGGCTCGCCATCGCAAGGGAATCACCTACCAACCCTCGCATTTGGCCGGGGCCGGTTGACGAGTAGTGGGCATCCTATGGGATTGGTTAGGGGAGAACACCTGGCTTCTCTGGTTGGTTCCCGAGCTGGAAAGGGGAGGTAGGGAAGCTGGTAGTTATTGATCAAGTCCTAATGCTGCAGGGGGGGTGTGGGTCAGAGTTCTATTTTACTGTATGGTCTAGCCATTGTTGGTCCACAGTTATACTCGGCGTGATTCATACCGCTCGAGTACTGATTTGATTTGGGGGCTTGGCACTTCTGTCTATCTCTTCCCTCTCCCTTGTGGAGTGTAGGCTCCCCTCGATATACATGAAAACAACTGACAAGCACTGGGGCTGTGGGCTTCCTCCCCATGTCCAGTGAGCGGCTGGAGAGGCTGCTTCTGATAGTTTTTCTCCCAGAAGCCCCCACCCAGTGGGCCGGACGGGGGGGAGCAGACCTCCCCAAGTACAGGTAATAGGAGGGGCACTTTCTGTCGAGGATTTAAAATAGTAAACTCAGCCCGATATCTGCTTGCTTTTTATTATCATTCAGTGTCAGTAATTCTAAACACCAATGATAAAACACTCCTCTGGGGTGGTGGGGGGAAGGTACCGTGGCTTAAGCTTTATACAGTAGTTGCAATTAGTGTTGGCTTTTAATATATACATGCAAATTCAAATACACCCATTTTTATTTCTCAAGCTTTAATAGGCATTGCATTCAACACGGCGTTTAATTCAGAGAGCTCCCAGTTAGGCATCCAGGCCCCGTCATGTACGGAACCGCCTCGTTAATGGCTCCCTGTTGCTGGAACTGACTTTGGGTGCGGTTTACAGCTCGGTCCTGAGACGGTGACTGTAAAGACGAGACTTTGAACTTGAGTTTCTTGTGCTCTGTCCTTTCCTATGAGGTTTCATCTGGGTTTAAGATTGAAAACAGTGGAAAGAAGCACAAACAGCAAGGTGTAATGGGTTGATTAAGTATAACTTTTAATTTCCATGGGCAAGAGTCTGCTGAATTTAATAGTAGCTTTAGAAATAAAAATGTATTCTTCTTTCCTAAAGTTTTCATTGTTTTAAAACTGAAGAACAAATTTAGGCCATACTCATTTTTGCAGGTACTCCTGAACACAATTTGGTCTGATAGACGACTGTTAAAAAATGATCTAATCGGGGTCAGATATTGGGGGCCCCCCACGCCCCGGGAGCTATGGCCAGAGGCTGGGATTACTCTTTCTTAGCTTTCAGTTTTCACATGAGCCCGCAAGAGGCAGAGGAGGAAGTAACTTCCCTGGAAACACGGGGGCCAACTGCTGTGTGCCAGGGCCTGGGGGAGGGGAGCGGGGAGTGATTGCTTAATGGGTATGGGGTCTCCTTTGGGGTGATGGAAAGGGTTTGAGAGTAGACAGAAGTGGTTGCAGCATGACACCGCGAATGTACTAAAGGCCACTGAACTGTCCATAGTGACATGATTGATTTTCACAAACAGGGCCATTCCAGGGTGCCGTGGAAACAGGCCCCTCCTCCTGCTCCTGCCCACTGCCTTCTCCAGCCCTACCCTGACTCCCACGTCTTCACCCCCAGGCCTGCCCGTGTGGCCCCCACCCACTGCAAGCCCTAATTACCACCCTGAGAGGGTGGGAGCTAGACTTCCTGTTGGTGGAATCTTCCTCGGGCCCCACTCCCAAGGTGTGGGGGGGAGGGGCAGGCCAAGAACACCTGGGCCTACCAGCCGCCATGCCCAATACCCCCCAGTAGGACAGGGGACCCAAGGGCTTGGTTCTGTTTCTGCAGAGAACAAAAAGCCTCCATTGACTGAAACCTGAAAAACAAGCCCAACCCCCCGGGCGGATGAGCGTGGCCCCCGCAGAGGAAAGCCAGGGACATTCTTCTATTTTGCCCTTGGCCCAGAGATAAAGGCTCCTAATCTCCGTTCTTGGAGAAAAGTATTCACGTGAGAGCTTTAGGAGGAAGGCAGGAGCCAGGGAAAAAATTGTGCTTTCTCAGAAAGGTCTGAGCGCAGGAGAATCCCAGCAGGATGGAGGATTGGAGGGGAGGCCCAAAGCCAGCACCAGACGCCAGAAGGGGGAGGAGGGTGGCCACGGGCACTGAGGAAGGCTAGATGCTGGCGCTGTCAAGCCTGACTCCTTCCTGCAGTGGGGAGATGTTGGGGGACCATCCCTGGGACCTATGTGCCATACACGGGCACAGCAGGTCAGGGTATGGGGATACCTGCTGTATGAGCCACTTGGCACCCCCCCAAACTCCATCTCTTTGGAGCCCCTGCCCATGGCCCAGGCCCCACCAGGCCTTGCCTGGAGATGGCTGCGGCCCACTCTGCCCGCTCCTTGCTGGCTGTGGTGGGCTCCGTAGTGTCCCCCAAAATGCACATCCACCCAGAACCTCAGACTCTGACCTTATTTGGAAACAAGGTCTTTGCAAATGTCATTTAGTTACGGATCTCATGCTGGAATCATCCAGGCCTTAAATCCAATGACTGCAGACGTGATAAGAGGAGAGAAGGGCGCCTGGGTGGCTCAGTCGGTTAAGCATCTGCCTTCGGCTTAGGTCCTGATCTCAGGGTCCTGGGATCAAGTCCCATGTTGGGCTCTCTGCTCAGCAGGGAGTCTGCTTCTCTCTCTCTCTCTCTCTCTCTATCAAATAAATACATAAGAATCTTTAAAATAAAATAAAAAAAGAGACACAAGGCAGAGACCACAGGAAGACACAGGCAGAGAATAAAAAGCCGAGGAACGCCTGCGGCCACCAGAAGCCGGAAGGTAACAGGAAGGGTCTTCAGCCCTGCTGATTTTGGACTTCTGGCCCCCAGAATAAGGGAATGGATCTCTGCTGTTTTAAGACACCAAGTTCATAGTTGTTACAGTAGCTGCAGGAAACGACACATTTGCCACCCTCTCCTGATCTGTGCCCCCACCCCCACCCCAGCAGCTGGAGGGAAGTTTCAGGTCAGACTGAGTTCCTCCCTGCTTCCCACAGCATCAGGCTCCCAGGGGTCTGTCCCCTACCTACCTCCCCACTCTCCTCCCTCACGGGACTCCGCCCATGAACTGTCACATCCTTGAAAACTTTAATTTCTGGAAACTTCTGTGCCCAGGAAACCTGCCTGAGCCTGTTCCCACCTCAGCACCGTCGTGTTTATCATTCCCTCTCCCGGAAACGCCCTTCTTCTGGATCAGCGGCGCTCCACGGGGTGGCTCTGCCTCCCGGGGGACCTCCTTGGGGGTGTCTGGAGACATTTTTGGTTTTCACAGCTGGGGGGGGGTGCATGAGGAGATGCTACCAACGTCTAGTGAGTAGAGGCCAAGGAGGCTGCTCATCCCGCCCCCCCAACCCCAGCCCTGCCCCAGGCAGCCCCTACAGCAAAGAATCGTCCTGCCCCAAAGGCCCACAGTGCCGAGATGGAGAAACCCGGCTCTAGACCTTCCCCTAACCCAGCCCTTCTTGTCTTTCAGGCTTCAGCTCAAATGCCACTTCTTCCAAGAGGCTGTCCCCAGCCATCCTTTGTAAAGGGGGACCTCCTGTCACCCCCCTGATCACTTCATACGGTTTCACTGTCTTCGTGGCCGCTGTCATCATTGGAAACTATCTTGCTTGTTAATTTTTGCATATTGTCTGTCTCCTCCTGCCAGGATATCCCAGCGGATTTTCACAGCCACTACAGATGGAAATTTTTACTGACTCGCCACCTCCCCACCTCTTCTCACCCCACAACCCCCAGGGAGTTGTTAATGGAAGGTTTGTTCTTTTCCATTTAGCCCACAGATATTTTTTCCCCTCTCCTGGGTCTTCGTGTGAAGGTGAGCACTACCGGCCTGGGCCTGTCTGAACAATCATCGCTCCCCGCGGTTGGACTGGCACTTTCTAGTCTTGCCAAGGCTGTGAGGGCGGCTGTGGAGTCCGTCAGCCTCGCCTGCTGTTCTCCCTGAACGAACCTCACTGACGGGGTGTCTCCTCCTGGTCCGGACACGCAGCCCTCAACCCAGGAGATGCGGGGGCCAAGGTCCCAGCACAGAGCTCCGCCTCCGCCTGTTTCAGGATAACAGGAAGGGAGTTGCCATGGGCTGAAGGGTGTCCCCTCCCCAATTCATGTGGGGGAGTCCCCAAACCTACTACCTCAGAATGAAACTGTTTTGGAGAGATAAGGGTCTTTATAGAGGTAATTATGTTAAAGATCGTATGTGCGCATCCCAATTCATTATGATTCATGTCCCCATAAGAAGAGGGGACAAGAGGGGGCGCCTGGGTGGCTCTGTCAGTTAAGCATCTGTCTTCAGCTCTGGTCATGATCTCAGGGTCCTGGGATGGAGCCCCATGTCTGGCTCCCTCCTCAGCGGGAAGCCTGCTTCTCCCTCTCCCTCTGCCTGCCACTCCCCCTGCTTGCTCTCTCTCTCTAATAAATAAATAAAATCTTAGAAAAAAAAAAAGAAGAAGAAGAAGAAGAGGGTATGAGACACACACAGAGGGAAGCTCACACAAGAACACGGGGAGAAGACAGCATCTACAAACTGAGGACAGAGGCCTAGAAGGACCCAAACCTGCTGACACCTTGATCTCTGACCTCTAACCCTCTGAACTATGGGAAAGTTCCTTTCTGTGGTGGTTGTGGCGGCCTGAGCAAGCAAAGGCAGGGGCCAACCCAGGCTCCACCCTGTCACCACTCCTGCCTTCCTCGGCGGGTGGCCTCACTTTCCGAAGTTTCTTTCCCCATCAGTAAAATGCAGATAAGTCTGCACCTGTGTTGCCGAGCTGGCGTGAGGAGTAGATGAGATAGAGCCAACTTTTCTGGAGCACAAAAGGTGTGCCTAATGTTTGCTCGTGATTTATTGTGCCTTTATCGTGTTTCATCCTCGTACGGCAATCTGAAATCGGTTCTGCCATACCCATGTTATGGTTCAGGAAACGGAGCCCCAGTGAGATCCAGCAACTTGCCCCAGACCACACTGCTGGAAAGTATAGTGGTACGATTTGAACCCACATTTGCTCAACTCCAGAACCCGGGGACTTCACCATAATGGGTATGATGTGCCTGGTACAAGGGTGTCCAGTAAGTGTGAGTTCAGTCTTCCTTTACAATTGTCTGAGCTTTGTCACGTCTCTGACGGTGGGTGTAACTTTAAGCACTGTTGTGGAATCGAAGATCCCATCTGTAGCTTAGAGCGTTCGATGCGAGTCTCTAAACATTTTCTGAGCACCTCCTGTGCTCTGAGCAGTGTTACAGGTGCTGTGGGGAGAGGCTCTGCCCTGAAAACTTACCATTTTTTAAAAAAGATTTTATGTATTTATTTTGAGAGAGAGGGAGTGGGGGAAGGGGGAGAGCGAGAGGGAGAGAGAGAATCCCAAGTAGACTGTGCCGAGCATGGACCCCAATGTGGGGCTTGATCTCATGACCCTGAGATCACGACCTGAGCCAAAATCGAGAGTCAGGTGTTTAGCCAACTGAGACACCCAGGCGCCCCTGAAAGCGTATCATTTATTTCTGAAAAGGCACGTATTTCCCCAGGGTTTCCTGCAGGGCTGGAGAGCATGTGTGTCTTCGTTACCTAGTGCTGCCTAACAAATGACCTCGAACTACTTAGTTTGGGGGTTGATTTCTGTGCCTCAGGCATTTCAAGAGGGAAAAGTGGGGACGGCTTGTCTTTGTTTCCTGGATTTTCTTTTCTTTAATATTTTTTTATTGTGGTAAGACACGCGTTAAGTAATATTTATCATTTTAACCATTTTACGTGTACTGTTCAATGGCATCAAACACGAGCACAATGTTGTGTGGCCATCACCACTCTCCAGTTCCGGAACTTGTTCATCACCCTAAACAGAAACGTTGTACCCATAAACAATAATTTCCTGTCCTCCCCTTACCCTGTTATCTTATCTTTGCTTCTTAATGTCTGAGTCCTCAGCTGGAATTCTGGAAGGCTGAGGCTGGAATCGCGTCATCCGCGCACGTGTCAGGCAGTTGATGGTGGTTGGAGCACGAGAAATGTTAGCTAGAACACCTCCCTGTGGCCTGGGCTTTCTCAAAAGATGGTGGCTGGATTCCAAAGGCAAGCACTGAGACAGAGAGAGAGAGAGGGAGAGAGAGAGAGAGAGAGAGAGAGAGAGAGAGAACAAGCCAGGAAGAAGCTATATCCTTTTGATGACCTCATCCCAGAGACCCACAGAGCGAGATCACATAGTGTCACTCTGGCTGTGCTCCATTGAATGGGGCAGATAGAAGGTCCAGAGTCACGGGAGAGCACACAGACTCCCTTTCTCAGGGGGAGGCAAGTCAGTCAACTTCTTTAACAAGAGTACGTAGGATGGATAATATATTGGTGAGGCCATATTTGGAAAACACAATCTGCCGTGCATGAAGAGGCTGGATACATAAGTGCTGAGAGATTTCCAAGTATAGATATGACCATGGAGGAAAGTGGCTGAGCACGCGGGAGGTGAGTTTTGGGCTTGACAGTCATCTAGGATTGTTTATGGTGGGGAAGAGATAGCAAAGACAGTCAGCAGAGGCTGGAGAGGAGCTGGAGACTTGGCTCCTCCTGTCTGAAACTCCCGGCTTGTGCTGAATGGTTGAGCTTCCCTGGGACTCAACAGAACGATGCCTGTGGCCAATAGTCACACTTGCACATGGGAGCCAGAGTGACGAGCCCAGCAGAGAACCAGCGTGGAGACGAGTCTGGAATCTAATAAAGGTGGTCCACCGAATCAGCGAGGAGAGACTGGATGCCCTGCTGGGCCGGTGGGTGAGGTTATTGTGAATGAGAACAAATGAGACTTAGCTCTCACTTTGTGGTATCAAAATACATTCCAGACGGATTAAAGAATTGAATTAAAAATTGGGGGCCATAAAAGACCTAAACACACTTAGGAAAATGTTTATTTCATCCTGGGGGAGGGGAAGGCCTTCCTGAACATAAAAGCAAATGAATCATCCATGGAGGAAGCAACTAATAAGGACTCTTCTATGTGACGTTGTTTACAAAAGGAAAAAATCAGGAACTCCTTGAATCCAAAGGTGGAGAATTGGTTAAATAAGTTATTGGGGGGCACCTGGGTGGCACAGCGGTTAAGCGTCTGCCTTCGGCTCGGGGCGTGATCCCGGCATTCTGGGATCGAGCCCCACATCAGGCTCCTCCGCTGGGAGCCTGCTTCTTCCTCTCCCACTCCCCCTGCTTGTGTTCCCTCTCTCGCTGGCTGTCTCTATCTCTGTTAAAAAAAAAAAAAAAGTTATTGGATATGTTTGTGTGTTGAAACATCATGTGATTGTTAAGGATCCCATTCTTAAATAATATTTAAGGTTACACACCCACACACACACCCACACACCCCCCACACACACACACACAGTGAGAGAATAGAAAATATATATTGGTCTCTGACCCCAGTTCCTGGCGCAGAGCTTCTAATTTCCTGACAACACCTGGATCATCTCTGGTCTAATATTTGTCTTCGACTGTGTCCCTGACAGGGTTCCTAAACCCCTTGTAAATTTCTAAGTGAAAAGAGCACGGGAGCATTTTTTGCTCTAATGAGGTGACCTTGGTTGGGGTCCTGGTTGGGGGCTGGTCACCAGAAAAAAACAAGCCATTATTAGAGGCTTGGAATTTGCAGCCCACCCCCAACCTCTCCAAGAGAGAGGAGAGGGGCTAGAATTGGAGTTAATAATTGCTCATGCCTGGGGCACCTGGGTGGTGCAGTCTGTTGAGCGTCCTACTCTTGATTTTGTCTCCGGTCGTGAGATGTGGGTCGTCAGATTGAGCCCCACATGGAGCTCAGCCTCTTCGTGGAGTCTGCTTGAGATTCTCTCCCTCTCCCTCTGCCCCTCCCCCTCTCTTTCTCGAAAATAAATAAATACATCTTTAAAAAAATAATTGATCATGCCTGCAGGAGGACGCCTCCATAAAAATCCCAATAGAATGGGCTTCGGGAGTTTCCAGGCCCCTGGGAGGGTGACACACCCCAACTCCACGGAGACAGAAGCTTCCAGACCTTGCCTTTAATGGCCTTTAATAATATAATAATACCCATATCCTTTAATACACTGGTAAACACAAGTAAGTGTTTCCCTGAACTCTGCAAATTAATCAAACCCAAGGAGGGGGTCGTCGGAACCTCTAATCGGTAGCCAGTTGGTCAGAAGCACAAGTGACAGACAGTCTGGACTTGAAACCGGCATCTGAAGTAGGGGGAGGGGGAGGTCTTGTGGCTTTAACTTCAGGATTGGGCCCTTAACCCTGGGGGACCTGACACTCTCTCCAGGTAGATAATGCCAGGATTGAGTTAAATTGGAGGACACTCAGCTCGTGTCACAGAGAATTGCTTGGTGTGGGAAAAACCTCCACGCATCTGGTGACCAGAGTCGTCAGCAGTGCGGTGTTTTCTGTGAGCAGTAAAGGAGACGCACAGGCAAAAGACAGAGTAGAGGAGAACGGGATTTTCCCCCTGCATAGAAAGGAAAATCTAAGTTTTTCCTTCGCGTAAGGAAAATGTGTATGCTGTGTTTAAGTGAGCAAAGTGGGTTGCAGAGTACTGTAATTATACCATGCTAGGCTCTGCTGTAATTTTAGCTATGGCTGAGTTTCTATTGCTTACTATGCATTCAGCACTGTGCTAGATGTTGTATCTGTATTATATCGTTGAAAAGTTCCCAATGACTCTGGGAGTTGCAGCTAACATATTCCCATTTTACAGGTCAGAAGACTGAGACATAGAGAAATCCATTCATTTGTCTGAGGTGACAGGTAAGCCGAGGAGCTGGGCTGGTAACCCAGGTCTACTTGTCCTGGCAGAAAACGGCTCTGAGCCTGGGAATTTCCAATTGGGTAAGAAACCAATCCCTCAAAAATGAATGGAGCAGAGGGATACTAGAAGGATAAAGCCCAAATGTTAGTTCTGGTTCTGTGTGGGTGGTGAGATGATTTTCCAAGCTTTCTACAAATTCATGTTACTTTTAGAGTAAAGCAGATTTAAAAAAAAAGTATAGAAAAGAATGGGTTTATGCTATCTAGAAGTCCACACTGGCATATTTTAGAGCCTTCTCCTCTCTTGGGGTCTCTAAGAAATTTGTAACAGTGAGCTCTGGGGGTCCCCATGAAGACACATAAATGCCCAAAGCGGTGCGGGGCACCCGGAGACACGCCCCAAACACTTGGTGGTCAATGGCTGTAGCCGAACTTTAATGAAAGACGTTTCTGAAGTGAATTACCACAGCCCTAAGGGCAGCTACAAGGGACCCGGTGCGACAGGACAACGCTGGTCTTTATTTTTCAAGAGCGCCCCTCAAGGCGGTCCCTCTGACTCACACCTGGGGGCCCCTCGCGGAGCGCGCCACCAGAACGACCACCAGGTGGCGCCCGGGAGCCCAGCTTGGCCGCTGGTCCAGGGAGCGTTGACCCTGGTTGCCATGGATACAGAAGGGCGGGGGCGGAGCCAAACTGGATCCGCAAAGGAGGGTGGGAGTCTCACCTTTCTGCCACCCGCCAGTTTTCATTCCCCACTCCATCGCCACCAATACTGTCACCCCACCTCACCCCAGGCCTCGGCTTAAAAAGTGAGTCTGGGGAGGCGTGAAATACAAAAAGGGAAACTTTTCAACGCTGCTTTTTTTTTTTTTTTTTAAGATTGATAGATTTATTTTAGAGATAGAGCGGGGGGGAGGGGCAAAGGGAGGGGGAGAGAAAGAGAGAATCTCAAGCAGACTACCCCCCCCCCCCCCCCCCCGCAGCGCAGAGCCTGTCCCAGGGCTCAATCCCATGACCTTGACATCATGACCTGAGCTGAAACCAAGAGTGGGATGCCTAACTGACTACACTACTCAGGTGCCCCCTTTTTTTAATTTTTAAAAATTGTGAATGGCTCAAACTTACAGAAAACTATAGGGAGTAAAATAAACACTCATGCACCCCCCCTTCCCAGAATTAATATATGTTAACATTGTTGCTTTGCATGTTTCCAATTCTTATTTTAAGAAATCCCCTTTGCATCCCTCCTGGATCTCATTCTGGACACAACCCTGACCCTGAAGTTGGCCTGTGTCCTTCCTGTCCATGCTTTCATACTTCCACTGCCTTGGTAAATAGTCACAAACAATAAAGAGTATTGTTTTTTGTGTTTTCAAATGTACATTTTCACCCTGCAGAGTTTTCAAATTGCTTTTTTAACCCAACATGCTGTTGAGACTTGTTCTTGATAAATATTCATTTTAACTGCCTTAAATAAGTCCTTTATCTTAATATTCTATTTTGGCTTTTAAAAAGTATGATCATTTATATTGTTTCTAATTTCTTTTTTTTTTTTTTTTTTTTGTGATTACAGACAATGCTGCAATGAACATCTTTGCCCCCTGTTCCTGGTCCCCCCATGCAACAGGTTTTCTCTGGAATGTGTCTAGAAACACAGGTCCTGGGGTGTGAGCTGTGAGCATTCTCCAGCCCCGCCGCCCAGGGATTGCCAATTGTTCTGGGAGTGAATGAAGTGATTTCTACACCCCTGTCCCCAGCAAGGGGTGAGTCCCTGTTTCCCCACATCTTCACCAGTACTTAGTGATGTCAATCTTTCAGTTTTTTAGCATGATATCTTCTTGCCTGCTCCTCCAGGCGGTGAGAGGTGACTCATTTCTCGTGATGGCCGATCTTGGAATTGACTGTCCAATGGACATTTTTAAATGTTTTGCAGTTTCTCCTTTTGCACAGACCAGTGCAGACAGGCTCCTGCCCTGGGTGCCATTGGTTTCCTCTAAGTGTTCCTAGTGTCATCAGAAGAAATGCCCTTGACTAGCCTCCTTGTCGCCTCCCTCCCAACGCAGTCTCCCTCCTCGCTGCATTCTCAAGCTGCCCATTCTAAGCAGAATCAACAGAGCAGGGCTGGCTTCATGGGTGAGTGACTGTTGAGGAATGTCATTGAGAAAACGTGACCGCTGATTGACCCATGAGCTGGGGTCATGGGGTACTCAGAGGCTCCTCGCCCCCTCTCCCTCCCTTGGAATGTGGGTTCCGCTTGCCTTTCCTGTTCCCAGAGGCTGCTCCGAGGTCGGAGTCTTGAGATAGTGATGTGTGTTGAGGACACCTGAATGGTATATATGACTCAACACTGTTAAAGCCTCTTTATAAACTTCTAAGATTTGTCAGGTGGTGCAAGGATCTGTTTGTCTCGCTGCTGCCTGAGACAACCTCGTGTATAAGTTCCCTTTGCTTATTAAAACTGCCGCCCGCCCCGCTTGGAGTAGCCTGCCTCTTCCTTCAGGCTCCCCCTCCGAGTACAGAGGCTGATTTCAGATTATACACCAGGGCGGCTCGAACCACGACCTGCGCAGTGGCCAAGGCCCCACACTCAGAGGACTCCCACGTTTGGTGGAATGCTCTGCGCTCACCATTTTGAAACTCTTAATAATTTTCTCTTTGAACTCGTGTGTGTGTTGGGTGAGGTTTCACGGGGCAATGGAGCACACACACGAACAAAAGAGATACCTGGAATAAATATGTCTGTGGTTGGTTGCCACCGGTTTGCTGAAGAACATTCCCGATGCTCCAAGGACCCAAGGCGTGTGGCAGTTCAGTGAGATTCAAAGCTAGGATCAGATAAGCATGTTACATCTCATGCTTGATAGGTAGGGATGCTGACAGCCCAAAGAGGCCACGCTTTCCATTCAGACCAGAACTTGCTTCAAATGCAGAAAGCAGGCAACGGTGATTTAAGAACCGTGCACATCCCAGGAACCCTGTCACATCTTTCTTACTGTGTGACCTCCCTGTGTTAGGCACCTAGCTATCTTGAAAATGATGGCATGGAAGGAGAGGGAAAGATCGGGCAACCCATGGTCCTTATCCTTTCAATTCTGCCTTACTCATCAGTGAGTTGAAGGTAGATTTTTTTTTTTAAGATTTATTTATTTGAGAGTGAGAGACAGAGCACGGGAGCAGGAGGGGCAGAAAGAGAGGGAGAGAATCCCAAGCAGACTCCCCACTGAACATGGAGCCTGACATGGGGCTCGATCCCAGGACCCTGAGATTATGACCTGAGCCGAAACCAAGAGTCAGACGCTCAACCTACTGAGCCACCCAGGGTCCCCTGGAGGTAGATTTTTGAGGTGGTTTTTTTTTTTTTACTTAGAATGATATTAAGTAGCAATTGAAAAACACAATGATAAGTTGAGAGAGAAATCTCAGAAGGAAGGAAAAAGCTTTGTGTTTTAGTATTTTCTAACCGCACGTCCCAAACCTCTCCCCTGCTCTGCTTGTTTTTTTCCCTGTAATTCTTACCATCTTTTTATATCCTAAATGTTTTATTTATGCTTTATTGGCGTCTCTCATCTTTAGACGTACATTCCGTGAGGGCAGGTTTTGGGTTTTGTTCTCTGATCTGTATCCGCGGGGCTCGGAAGTGCTATCCGGCACATAGTGGTGGCCTACAGTTATCTATCGTATAATGAAATCAGTGTATTCAATGAATATATAACTATGTAAATGAAAAACACCCCAAACCTACTTGTCTTGGCAATTCCATTTGTGGGTATCTACCCAAAGGAATTGAAAGCAGGGACCCAAACTGATCATTGTACACACATGTCCATAGCGGCATTATTGACAACCTGGAAACAACCCGCATGTCCATCGCGGATCGATGGATAAAATCCACACGATGGAATGTTATTCAGCCGTTTAAAAGGAAGAAATTCTGACACACGCTACAGCATGGATGAACCTTGAGGATGTTGTGCTGAGTGAAATAAGCCAGCTATGGAAGGGCCGATATTGTAGGATTCCCCTTATATGGGGTTCCTGGAAGAGTCAGATCCGTAGAGAGAGAAAGAAAGTAGGATGGTGAGCGCCAGGGGCTGGGGACAGGGGATGGGGAGTCGTTGTTTGATGGGGACAGAGTTTCAGTTTGGGAAGATGAAAAAGTTCCGTGCGCTGGACGGTGGTGCTGGTTGCCCAACGACATGAACATACTTAGTGCCACTGACTTGTCCTCGTAGTAAATGGCTACAATGGAAAGTTTCATGTTAGGTATATTTTGCCATAATAACACCCACCATCACACACACACACGCACGCACGCAGGCCACTTGTCTTGAAATTATGCAGGACACGCATCACGCTGAGGGAAGCACGGGTCCGGGTGGCAGCTGTGAGCATCGGGGGACGCGGGAGTACATGGACGTGACTCCCTGCGAGGCGCCCCGTCTGCTCCCGTGCAGTGCTGCAGGAGCCACGAGGCCCCCTCCGCGACAGCCCTTCAGTGCAGAGCCGTGAGGCGCACCCCATCTCTCTCCTTGGGAGGCTCTGAATTCATTCCCTCTATCAAGTCAATTGCACCACCACCAACAAAGGACGGAACAAAGGAAAACCATCCACGCCAACCTCTGCTCTGTTCTATGTGCCGTCCAGTTCTGCTCACTTGCAGGTGCATTTTTACACGGTTCCAGGCGGCACAGATAAGGCTTTGGATTCTGCCTGTTTGACTTTAAATGTTGTGGGCATTTTTTTTATATATTCCTGCAGTCCTTGCGGTGGTTATTTTTAAGAGCTGTGTAACATCCCATCTGGTAGATGTACCATAATTTATTTTGCCAGTCTCCTCCTTTTGGACGTGTGGCCTGTTTTCAGTCATCCACAACTTTAAGGAGTGGCCTGGCCAGCGGAGCACTTTAATGCATCAAGATTTTAAGTCTCAAACCAGCACGGGAGGGTGTACCGTGGCCACATCCCAGAGGGTCTCCGAGAGCCCCATGACACAGAGGAGGAGCTCAAATTGCTACGTTTGGGGAAGCCCTGGCACCAGTACTGGGCCCCCAAAGGCAGGCAGAATGGAGCAGACACAGTGCCTATGTGGGTCACCGAACTTTTGCAAGGAGAAGTTCAAGTTCAGGGCACCTTAAAACTAACTTCAAGTTCACCGATTTGCCAGAATGACTCAGAGAATTCAGCAAAGCCATGACACTCATGATTTTGGTTTATTACAGCAAAAGAATACATATTAAGGTCAGTCAAGGGCTCCTGGGGCAGAGTCCAAGAGAATTCCACACCCAGAGCTTCCAGTTGTCCCCTCCCAGTGGAGTCAAGGACAGTGCTAACATCTCCCAGCAACAACAGGTGATAACATACAGGGAAGCCCCTCCAAGCCTTGGGGTCCAGAGACTTTATTGGGGCTCCGTCACATAGACATGGTGGACCCCCATGTGGCTGACCTGTAGTCTCCAGCCCTCCGGAGTGACACCGTGTGATCAAGCCTAAATCACATCATTACGCTTTCTGGCATGGTCTAAGGCCCCCAGGTAAAGAAAAACATTCTTAAAAGGCAGGACATTCCAGGGGCTTAGATATCACCTCCTGGAAGCAAGAGCAAAGGCAAGGCTTCTTTTTGGGCAGGATGGATCCTTTACTGCACATCAAGTAATGCTTCTGGGAAACAAAGGAGATGAAGAAAATCCAAAGTAGCGAGAATACAGGGACCAGGCCCTCTCCTGCTCTGTTGTGGGAGCGTAAGCCATTATAACCTAGGCAGTGTAAGGCGCTTATGCTTTCTTGGTGGAAATAAACTGGAACAGAATTTGGAAGACTATTAATATCCACCCAAAATGTGAATGGGCATACTCTTTGAACCAGCAATTCCACTTCTAGCTAAAGAGATCACCAGACAGGGTACCAAGCCCTATGAGTTGTGTGTTGGAGTTTTATTTTAAAGCTTGAGCTATTGAAACAACAGATAGGTTCATTCATAGGGGATTAGTTAAAGCAATTATTGACTGGCATTGCCCTGAATCGATAGATCAAGCAAATGGCTTTACACCATGAGCACCCTCACTCGGAATGAGAAATACGGGTTAAAAACTAGAAGGAAGCGGTATTTTCCACCCCTCAGATGGGCAAAGATCGAAGGCGGCACATTATTGCTTGGGGTGTAGGGAAAGTCTACATGGTCGGTGGGGATGCAGGGTGGCCAGGTCCGAGGACCCAGCGGGGGTCCCACAGTACCAGCCAGGTGCACAGGAGAGAAATCAAACATGAGCTGAGAGGAAGTGAGAGCAGAGTTTATTGAAGATGTAGAGAGCACAGGGAGACCTGGAAGGGAAAGGAGAGAGTCTCATCTTCGCTTGCGGTTGGGGGTTTTTACCGAGGACTGTGGTCCAGTGTGTGTGTCTTCCCAGGTATCCGGGAACTGGTCAGAACAGAGATGAGTGTTTAGGTGTCCTCTATAAGTCCCTTACGCCCTGGAGCCAGGGGTCTTGGTGAGTCAGTGGTCTTGGAAAACGTACATGAGGACCTTGCCTGGTCACTCTGTAGATGTTACCTGTTGTGCTGGAAGACTCCAAAGAAACCATTAACCCCTTGACCTTTACAGGGAAGACATACATGATCTGTTCTACAAGGCGTGTGGAGGTTCAGGTCCTAGCAAGAACAGAAGCAGGAAAAGGAGCAAAAGAGGCAGTCCTTCATGGGGTCCCTTCAGTTTCTCTATCTCAGTGGGATGCTCGACCACAGGATGGTTGATGCCCTCTTTGGAGGGCCGATCTGGCAAGATCTATCAGGCCCAAACATGCACCTGCCCTTTGAGGCACCAGTTCCATTTGTGAGAATTTGTCCCATAGGCGACCTCTACCAGGTTCCAGAGACCTAAATACAAGGATGTTCGTCGCAACATTGTTAATAGTAGTAAAAACTGGTCGAAGACATTATGCGGTACTGGAATGCTTTGCAGCTCTTCGTTGTCCCAACAAATACTACTTAAGTGCCTACCATGACCAGGTGTTATTTTAGCAGCTGGGAACTAAAACAAAGTCCCTCCTTTCTCAGTGTTAAGCTCCCAGTTGGAGGAGACAGAGAATTAAAACAAAAACAAAAACATTTGTAATATTCAGATGGTGAAATGTGCTAAGAAGAAAATAAAGCAAGATAAAGAACAGAAAGTGATGGGATCATGGAACATTACTTCAAAAACTAAGAATATACTGTATGGTGACTAACATAACAATAAAAAATTATTATTAAAAAAAAGAAAGTGATGGGAATGTGTGTCTGCTATTTAATTGGTTAAGGAAGGTGTCTCAAATGGCATTTGGGGAAAGAGCTGAAAGAAATAGGAGTGGACAGTGCAGATACTTGAGGGGAGAGCTCCATGCAGGGGTTATAGCACGTGCAAAGGCCCTGAGGCGGATGTGTCCTTGGTACACAGGAGGAATGGCTAAGTGGCCCAAGTGAGCTGAGGAGTAAGTGAGGGATGAGGGGAGGAAGTCAGAAGGGCATCGGGATTGGGGTCAGCAGATTGGCAAGGGCCTGGTCAGGTTAGGATTTCACCGCAAGAGGGCATTGATCCCAGGCAAGGTAATCCATTTATTTAAAAAACAGCTTTATTGAGATATAATTCATGTACCATACAATTCATTTATTTAAAGTATACAATTCCAAGCGTGTTGGTATGCTATTAATTTGGTACATTATTAATTTTTTTAAAGTGTGATAAAATAGATACAACATAAAATTCGCCACTCCAGTCACCTTTACCTGTGCAGCTCAGTGGCCCTCCTTACGTTCCCAGTATTACACAACTATCACCACTATCCATTTCCAGAACTTTTTCATCACCCTAAACAGAAACTCTGTACCCATTAAGCGACAAGTCCGCTATTCCTGTGTCCCCAGCCCCTGGCAACCTCTAATCGACTTCTGTCTGCAAATCCGTCTATTCTCAATATTCCGCAGAAGAAGAATCCTATACTGTTTGTCCTTTAGTGTCTGCCTTCTCTCACTTGGCATGATGTTTTCAAGGCCCTCCCACAGTGTAGCATGAATCAGAACTTTATTCCAAGACTTCCATTTTTAAAAGGACATCTGGCTGCCATGTGAGCTGCCGTGTGACAGAGCTTGGGGAGACAGAGGCAGGGAAGGGGTGAAGGTACAGGGACCGGTTAGGAAGTGACTGCTGTGGTCCAGGAGGGCGGGGACAGAGACCACTACCCGCAGGGTGCAGGGATGGAGGGGGTGAGAAGTGGCAGGAGCAGGATGAATTTTAGAGGCAGAGCCCGTGCCTGGCTGGCCCAGTTGGTAGAGCATGCGACTCTCGGTCTCAGGGTGGTGAGTTCAAGCCCCACCTTGGGCATGGAGCCTACTTACTATTATTATTATTTTTTTAGAGAGAGGGAAAGGGCAGGGGGGGGTTGTGACGGGCAGAGGGAGAAGGAGAGACTCCCAAGCAGGCTCCACACCCAGCATGGAGCCCCACGTGGGGCTCAATCTCACCACCCTGAGATCAAGACCTGAGCTGAGATCAAGAGTCATATGCTTAACCAACTGAGCCACCCAGGTGGAGCCTAATTTTAAAAAAAGAAAAAGAATTTGCCTTGAAGGTAGAGCCAGCAGGATGAGCGGGTCATTAGATGTAGGCTGAGGGAGAAGGGACAGAGATGAAGAAGTCACCTTATAAGGTGGGTACTGGGAGTGCTGACTCTGCAGCCAAACGGGCTGGGTTCTAATCCAGCTCCATCGCTCACTAGCTGTGTGTCCGTGGGCCAGTTCCTCGACTTCTCTGTGCTTCATTACCCTCACCTGAGAAAGGTAGATAACAGCAGTTCCTACTTCACGAGGCTGAAGGATTCAATGAATTCACATTTTTTTAATTTGAAATTTCATTTATTTTTAATTGAGATACGATTGACATATAATGAGTTAACACTTTAAAAACACGTAGACTAGCGTTTGGGTCATACAAAACACTATGTGCATCTTTGTTAAGTAAAAATAAATGAGAAAATAAATCCTTATCAAGGGTGGTTTGGCACTTTGATTAGCAGAAGCTAATCTGTCCTCAGAATTGGAGAGAGTGTCTTGGGGATGCCTGAAAAAAGTTGGGGGGGGGTTCTGGGTGGAGTGAAAGGGTGGGAGCTTTCAGCTAAGTGAGCAGCTCAGAGTCCGTCAGAAACGGGCAGAAGGCTGGAGAAGTGTTAAGCAGGGTCTTGTTAGCCACATATCGAATCCCCAACTGAGGCTCTGGCCTGGAACCCCCGCTGAAGCATGAACAAACATCATGTGATGCTTTCTAGAAGGTACGGCGTGAGAGCAGCACCCCAAACAAGGGCGCTCTTGCCTGCAAGTCTCTTCCAAGTGAGCTCCAGAGATGTTGACAAGGAGATGCTCAGAGCTGCCTGGTCTCCACCTTCAACCCCCGGGAGAAAGTGGACCATGAAATGGTTCCAGTCAAGAGTAGTGTGACAGATGGAGATGAGCTTGCAGGACATTCATCAGGGGTGTCCTCGGGGCCATCACCTGAGGAGGATGGGCTGGGAAGGAGGCAGGGTTGACCGTAGGGGAAGCTGAGCAGCGATGTTGGCTCAGTGAAGGCATCAGCCAAGGCTGCAGCACTGCTGGCCATGGGGACAACAAGCCCTTCACTCCTGGAGAAGGTTTGGAGGGCACATCATAGTGGTCACTGCAATGGGGCAGGTCCTCGGGGGGCAGTGTCTGTAGGAGTCTGGATTGCTTCAGTCCAATGTTGTCTCCCCAAGACTTGAAAGCTTATCCCCAAACACCAGGCTGACGTCACGCATTCATTGGCAGCTCTTCCTCTCTCTGCCTAAACAAGAACGGCAAGATCCTTGTCCATCTAATAACAACGGATGAGGGGCGCCTGGATCACTCAGTCAGTTGGGTGTCCGACTCTCGGTTTCGGCTCAGGTCATGACCTCAGGGTTGTGAGATCCAGCCCCGCGTCGGGCTCCACACTCCGTGCAGAGTCTGCTCGAAACTCCTTCTCTCCCCCCGCCCACACACTCACGTACTCTCTTTGTCTCTAAAATAAACAAATGACAATGGCTGAGACTGGGAACATAATCCCGGAAACAACCTTCAAGACAGGTTCCAACCTAAGTGATTCCAGCGCAAAATATAAAATTTGAAAAGTGCCCTCAGGAAAGAAATGGTTTCAATATTCAACTGTTCCAGAGCATTAAGAAGGACAATTCGCCAAATTCTTTTTTATAATGACAGACTAGCCCTGATACTAAAATCTGATGAAAACAGAGCTCCCTAAATAGAAGCCTGCAGAACGCTCTCACTTTTGAATATCAAGGCAAACTTTAAAAATAAACTGTTAAGAACTTAGCGCTCCATTCAAGAGCTATACCCCTACAACGAAGGCTGGTTCAATGTCTGAAAAACCTTCAAGCCAGTACATCCTTTCGAAAAATCAAAATGAGAATCCGTATACTCATCTGAATACATGGTTAATCGGCTGGGTTTTTGGAAAGAAAACAATATTAGATTCCCACTTTACTCCTTATAATACAAAATTCAGATTGGGGTGCTGGGGTGGCTCAGTTGGTTGAGTGACCGACTCTTGATTTTGGCTCAGGTCGTGATCTCAGGGTCCTGGGATGGAGCTCAGAGTCGGACTCTATGCTTAGCAGGGAGGCTGCTCGAGGATTCTCTCTCCCTCTCCCTCTGCCCCTCCCCCCACTCACACTCTGTTTCTCTCTCTCTCAAATAAATAAATCTTTTTTAAAAATTCAGATTAATAATGATGTAAACATTAGTTTATAAGATAAACTGTAAAATCAGAAATTTATTTACAATATAGGAGTGGGGAAGAAGTTTCGAAGCAGAAAACAAAACACAGAAGCCATAAAGCTATACATACACACACATATAGATAGATGTAAAATAAAAATGTGTGTTTGCATAAAATTGCATAAAATTACAAATTTCCATGTGAAAAACACACACATTTTTAAAGATTTATTTATTTATTTGAGAGAGAGAGACAGAAATAGAGAGCCAGGGCGGGGGAGGGACAGAGAGAGAATCCTCAGACAGACTCCCTACCGAGTGCAGAGCCCAACGCATGGCTCGATCCCAGGACTCTGAGATCATGACCTGAACCGAAATCAAGAGTCAGACACTCAATCTACTGAGCCACTCAGGTGCCCCCAAACCAGAGGTTTTTAAAAAGATATTTTAGGGGCTCCTGGGTGGCTCAGTCTGTTGAACGTCTGCCTTCGGCTCAGCTCATGATCCTGGGGTCCTGGGATCAAGTCCGTCATTGGGCTCCCTGCTCAGCGGGAAGCCTGCTTCTCCCTCTCCCTCTGACCGCCCCTCTTGCTTGTGATCTCAAATGAATAAATAAAAACTCTTTAAAAAAATTAAAATAAAAATATTTTATGAAAAATATATACAAAATAATTATGAATAAAATGATAGAGTGATGTCTGGAATTTTCTTCAAAATACTCCAGGGCGGGAGGAAAGAGTGAAGACAGAGATGAAGTATGAGTGAATGATGGATGGAACTCCAGGTGGGTCCGCGGACTGTCGTGACTATATTCTCTACTCTGTATGTTTCGGGTTTTCTTTAATAAGAAGTCTTTAAGGTACCAGGGACAATCGGAAGACCAGAGAAAAATGGAAGCGGGTTTTGCGACAGTCGAGGGTTTTGCTACCGTAATTTCAAAGAGGTATTGCAAGTACATTTAAAAACAGACACAAATAACCAAGTAGAAAAAGAGACAAAGGATGCGAGCAGAGGAAATGCAGTGGCTGATAGATAATGTGGAAAGATGCCCCGTCTCTCTTACCTAAGAGGAGTACAGGGGCGCCTGGGTGGCTCAGTCGGTTAAGCATGACCGTTGGTTTTGGCTCAGGTCATGAGCTCAGGATAGAGATCGAGCCCCACTGCAGGCTCTGCACTAGAGATTGTCTGCCCCTCCCCCCACCGCTCCAGGCCCGCTTGCATGCGCTCTCTCTTTCTCTCCCCCCACCAAAAAAGTCTTTAAAAAGAAAAGAAATACAAATTGGGGACCATCTTCTACCTATAGGTGGGCACAATTTTTTGAGGTTGGGAAGAGACTCAAAGCTGATGGCGTGGGCAAGGAAAAGCCTCAGAACCCACCCGTCGAGCTTTCTGCTCTACTTCCTCCTCTCCATCAGCAATGGCAGGATCCCATACAAGGACGTATCTATCTGTCTGTCCCTTCATCTGTCCGTCTAGGTGCGCACTGGAGACTGGGGGCACAGCCTCCCACGCAGGCTCTGGTGTTCTCTCAAACTCTTTGTGCCCTAAACTATCTGGTCACTGGGATCTTCATGAAGTTTCCGGTCTCGTGGTGGAAAGAGATATTAATCACATAATCCCATAAATGCATGGAAAACTGTGAGAAAAATGCCATACGGTGGGGAAGAGGTGTCCTAGTCCTGGCATGAGGGTAGGTTTCCCTGAGAGAGTCAGGGTTGTGTTGAGGTCTGTCAAAGGGGAGTTAACCAAGCATGTGTATATATGTGTGTGTGTGTACAAGGTATGTACGTGTGTGCACATTTCTCTGTGTATTTGCACATGTACTTGTGTGTGTCTGTGAGGAGGGTTGCAAGAGAGCAGTCAGCCTGTGTCAAGGTCCTGTGGCAGCAAGTTCTCTGATGGAGATGAAAAGTCAAAGTCGGGGGAATGATGAGAGCAAGGGAGCGTGGTGTGTGGTGGGATCCAGACTGAAGGGTTAGACCGGGTGGGATTAGGCAGGGCCGAACAGGCCATGTTTGCGATCTCGTTGATGGTGGGGTAAGGGGTAGGGGTGTCGGGAGTGGGGAAGGCCAGAGGAGAGATGGTACTGGGCAGTGGTGGTGGAGAGGAGGGATATAAACTCACCAAGACCTGGGACGGACTGACTATGGGGTGCTGGGGAGGGGGAGGTGTCAGCGATGAGGCTTGGTGACATGCTGGATGGTGGCTCCATTCCCTAAAGAGGGGACAGGACTGGAACCAGACCCAGTTCAGGGGGCGACAAGCTCAAGAGGACAATTTGTCGGGAATTGTGCGATTTCACCGGGACATCCAATGTCAGCCATGCAGCGAACAGCCAGGTCTGAGAAGAAAGACCCTCAGCCTGAGACTCATCAGCCCCTAGGAGCCCAGTCCATCGTCACTATTCATGGATCCCCTGCTTGTGAACTTGCCTGCGTGCTACATTTGATCCGTCACCCCCAAATCGATACTCGCAGCATCCTGCAGCCATTCACAGACGTTCCAAGAGCAGTGAAGAATTTAAGGCTCCTGACGTCTGCCTTCCAAATGTGCCGGGACGTGGCAGTGCTCTGCCTTTTTGCTTCGGCTAACGCTCTAACCAAGGTGTCTCTCGAGGTCTGGGCAGTGCCAAAATGTTTGTATTTCTGTGCTTTGTTGGTGACAAGGCTGGTTAAAATGACCCCAAGCGCCATAGTATCCCTAAGTGCAGGAAGTCCGTGATGTACATTATCTCACGTGCGTGAGATCAGCTTTATTCAGGCATGAACTACAGGTGCTGTCTGTCATGAGTTCACTGTTCGTGAACCAACAACACATATTCAATACGGCGCCTTTAAACAGAAGCACATATAAAATGCGGCACCGTATTGACCGGTTGATGAAAATGTTGTGATCAGACGCTGGAGGAAACCTAACCCCGTATTTTGCCTGGGACTGACAGTTTGGTATTTGCTAATTCAGTGCTCGCAGCCACTTTGTGGATTGTAAGGACCACAAATAGTGGGGACTGGTTGTAACGGATGTCATGGGTGGGATTAGAATGTCAAAGGAGACAGCGCCCAGCCTGGTGCAGAAGGGGAGCCTTCCCAGATGGCAGCTCTAATGAGGCAGGGGGCCACTTCACCAGCTGAGCTAAAAGAACCTTCCGGCACCTCTCTGGCTGGGAGGACAGCTGAGAAGGGACTGAGATGCCCCTGGCTAGGGATGCAGAGGTTGTCATCCGTGACCTCAGTGGAGTTGGGGACAGAAAGAGGGTCTCCTAAGAGAATGGGAGATGGGAGGGAGTAAGTTTAGATACATCTTTGGGGGAGTTTGGCTGCAAAAGGAAGAGGGAAAGCTGGCGTTAGCTAGAAGGGGTGAGGGCCCCCGGGAGGGCTTGGCGTGTTTGGTTTCATCGGAGAGGATCTCACAGTCAGGGAGAGATGGTGGTGTGGGAGGAAGGGAGGGGTCCAAGTCTTGGGTGGGAAGCAGGCTCAGACGGCGGAGCAGTTAAAGGGGAAAGGGGTTCAGGGGAGGCCAGTCTGTTTGGAAGTGGGGCTTTGGGAGTTCCTAGCTGAAGGTTCTAGGACCTTTGTCAAGTGGGAGGTGAAGCCACTGGCTGAGTGGGAGGGGACAGGAATCACAGGTTGGAGGAGAAAAGGCAGAGTTTAAAATAGTTATTGCAGAGTGTGGGGGAGTGACGAGACTTCAGGTTGCCCCAAAGTGCAGAGAGCCCTTGAGGACGGCCGTGGTGAATTTACACCAACCCCCCCCCCCACCGAGTCCGGATGACCCTCCAGGTCCCCTAACCCTGCCCTGCTCCCCAGCTGCTCAGGGTCTGCCTGACTCAGGAGAGAGCACATTGTCTTTGCTCCTGAAACCCCCACTCCCACCCCCACCCCCACATCAGTTGGCCACTCACCAGCATCACTAAGTGGTACCTATCACCCAGAGAGGGCACATGTACTGAAATCCCATTTAAAGAGACGCCCGTCTACAAATGACCAAAACCTCAGCCCAGGGAAAAACAAAGCAACTGTGGGATGTGTTTTCAAGGCCCCGGGCTACGGGCAAGTGGCTTTAGAAGGAGCTTTGCGGCCAGCTCTTTCTGGTTTGGAAGGGTGGCCGGGAAGCTGGCTTTGGTCCCACGGTGCAGGTGGAAGGGAACCGGGGCGCTCTGGTCTCCGCCGCGGGCACCATCTGTGCTTGAGAGCAGCTCTCCCCACGTGGCTGGCTCTGCTTCGGAGACCGAGCCAGAGGATGAGACATTTCTGATGTGGAGCCCACAGGAGACCCACATACATGAAGCAAACAGACGCAAAAAGGCAGTTCAAAATAGATTCTGTCTACGGCGGAAAATGATTAAATGCCAGAATGGAAAAGATGGGCCAAAATGAGCCATTTTCAACCCCCCGCCCGAGAGAATATGCATGTGGAGAACCTTCGTGAGCCCAGAAGCCAGAGCCAGCAAGGGAGGACCAAGAGGCCTTTTCTGGAGCTTTCTCTGCCTCTGCTTGGGGTGATATGGGGGGTTTCGACTGTCTGTCCTGGGTTGGTCTTAGTGCGAAGCCCATCTCCCAGGCCTCTGTGCCTGAGTGCAGTCCAAGAGCCGGGGTCCTAGGGACAGGTTGCCTTTCTCCAACAGATCCGACCCCAGAACAGTGACGAACTGGGGAATTTCAGGATCAATGTGGGCCACGGGGTGGGGGTGCAGGCGAACTGCCACCTTCGAGGGGAATCTTATATACGCGCCAGCCCCTTCCATGCAGGCCACTGACTCTGTCTCCCGGGATGAGCAGAAGGCAGACCCATGGGAATCACGCAGAAGGAAGACTTTCCTAGAAGAACACAGTGACATGCGTGTCAGAACGTCCCGAAGCACCCTGGGGGAGAAACCGTGGTGGTTTCCAAGAAAGTGGCTTTTTAAAAATTAAGCAGAACCATAGGCAACAAAGGGAAAAATAGATAAATTGGACTACCTCAAAATTCAAAACTTTTGTGCACCAAACAGAGTGAAAAAGCAACGTGTGGAAGGAAGGGAAATACTTGCAAATCATATGTCTGATAAGGGGTTCATATCCGAATATATAAAGAATTCCCACAATTCAATAACAAGGACAAACCAAAGGATCTGATTTTAAAAAGGACAAAGGGGGGCGCCTGGGTGGTGCAGTCATTAGGCGTCTGCCTTCAGCTCAGGGCGTGATCCCAGTGTTATGGGATCGAGCCCCGCATCAGGCTCCTCCGCTATGAGCCTGCTTCTTCCTCTCCCACTCCCCCTGCTTGTGTTCCCTCTCTCTCTGGCTGTCTCTCTCTCTGTCAAATAAATAAATAAAATCTTAAAAAAAAAATAAATAAATAAATAATAAAAAAGGACAAAGGACTTGAACAGAGCTTCTCCAAAGAAGACATACAGGGGTGCCTGGGTGGCTCAGTTGGTTAAGCATCTGTCCTTGACTCAGGTCATGATCCCAGGGTCCTGGGATCCAGGCCGCATCAGGCTCCCTGCTCAGTGGGGAGTCTGTTTCTCCCTCTGCCTCCGCTGTTCCCCCTGCTCGTGTTCTCCCTCTCTCTCTCTCGAATAAATAAAATATTTAAAAAAAATAAAAATGCTCAAGGTGGTAAATTTTATAGTTTGTGTATTTCGATGCAATTTAAAAATAAGAAAAAAATTTAAATGAAAAAAGAAAACAAAAATGCCAAGAAGTTATTGAACAACAACAACAAAAATTAAGCACAAGATTCCCTTCATTCATTTGGAGGAAATCTGGAAATCTCCTTAGGCAAAGGTCAGTGAGTAGCTTCAGGGGCAGACATCGGGGGCGGCATCTCCGAGGGCTCAGGAGAGAGGAACCCCTCTCCTGAAAAGGAAGGAACAAATCAGGGAATCCCATCCCCTTTTCCTGGGGCAAACATCTGAGTCGACAGCGTTCCTTTTCGTTTGCTCTCCAACAGAACACGAGCTGCATGGGGCAGGATTAATGTCTTCCCCAGACACCGGCCAGGTGGGCCTTGTCCCTGGCTCTGCCTACACACAGCAAGAACGATTTAGCGCGTCTCAGTGACTCCCCACTCCCTTCTGCTGCCTGCTGGTCCGCTTGGCTCACCCTGCGTCCTAGGGCACAGCCCTGCACTTGTCTTTGCCCTTGGCTCTGGGCTCGAGAAGTTTACACTTTCTGCTTAAATCGTAGGAAATTCGATCTGGCCGAACACCTTCCCCAGATTTAGCCATTTATCTTGTTTCGTTTGCAAAAATCATATGCATTTTTTTTTCTCAAGCTAAAAATAACAAGAGGTGTTTATTCGGAGGGGCCATGTGATGCTGGCCCCGTTTGGACGCCAGGCCTGGGGTCTGTACTGTAGGGACTCCGCTTAGGGTGTATATGTGGGGGAAACCCTGCAGGAGGCAGCACCCTGCTTCCTGGACACCCCTGGGCCCCAGACAGAAGCACCCAGGAGAACCTTCAAGGGGCCCTTTCCTGCTGGGCTCACGAACCTCTTTCAGGCCAGACCCCGGGGATGAGCAGGTAGGAAGGGGCCCCCGTAGATGCAGGAGCAACGGCTTCTCTCCGCCCCTCAGCACCACGTGCCCAGCGGGCACTCAGCAAATCCACCTGGAAAGATCACTAAGCTCCCAGGTCTGCCTTTAGAACCAGCAAGCTGGTTCCTGTGACAGCGTGCCTGGTGGTGAAGAGCCAGATTCCGGAGTCCGCAACTGCGTTTAACTACTGGCCCCGTGACCTTGTGTCCTCATCTGTAAGATGGGGATGGTAATGGAATATTCCTTCCTGGGGTCTGTTGGGATGTTTCCGTGGTTTAATTCACATACCAAGCGCTTAAAAGGCTGCCTGGAGCAGGATAATTTCTATAGGATGCGATTATGGTAACAACCTAATAAATGGAGACGGACTTCCCCAAAAAGGAAGCCAACATGTAAGATCACTTCAAGGACATGATGTCTATGAAGAAAAGCAAACAGAGAAGGGAGACCTTAATCTGAGAACACAATGACGTGTGGATCAGGACGTTTCCAAACCCTGCAGGAGAAAAACCATGGTGATTTCCAATTGAGGGGCTTTTTAAAAATTAAAATTTAATTACGCAAGTAATACATAGACTACCTTCTCCGTATAAAATTGGAAACATCGCATATAAGGCTTACGTGAAGCAGTTCCTGAGAGGGGGTGGGACACACCCAAGACCCCCCCCCCCTTTCATCCCAGGCACCTATTTTTAATCTGCTCCTGCCTACATCATTCTGCCTCCCTGGGAAAGGTGTTAGCTCCCAGTAGAAGGGAAAGCTTGCCCTGGCCAAACACAAAGGGATTTGTAAGTTCTCCCACCTGTTAATTACATAGGTTCTTTTGAGTTCCTCCAAAAGACCACATTGAGACCTTCTCCCTGGGGGGACCCCTGCCATTCCCAGACAGAACCCCCTTGCCAGCATGGCTATTTCTGGCTTCCTTTGAAAAGAGTCACAATGACAAGGCAAAAAGGCTTTTCCTTCCCATCCTCCATGACTGCAAACCTAACACCTATTTCCAAAGCATTAGCTCAGCGTGATGGCCGCAAGGTCCAGGGATCCACTTTCCTTGATTAAACAGAGAATGCATTTGCCAACCAGAAGTTATGGATTCCAGACTTGGAGTTGGGCTGGATTCAGAGTCTGTGGGGCCCCCAGTGCAAGCCAGCTTCTGGGATGGTGACCAGGAGTGCATTTCCTGTCCCCAGACCCTGTGTGTGGATGGACCAGCACAGAGACAGCCTCAGAACAAGGGACTTCCCTCCTGCCCCTCCTTCCTGTGCCCGTTTCTGAGGACACCTCCCTCATCACCAGACCCCAAACTCTCAGGCTTGGCTTTGGTTTCGAGTGTTAGCAGAATGAGAGTGGGCAGTCTGGGACAGAGTTTCACTCTTGGTGTCGCTTCTTAGCCCAGCCATGGCGATGACAGATGTTGTGTCCCCAAAGGACATGGATGCTGTTCTGTCCAGTGCCAGAGGCGACATGTTCTGCTCTCTTTCCCAAATGGGAAGAGTCCTGGGGTGTCAGAGCAGATCCCTCAGTCCAATCTTCTTGCTTTCACATGAGGAAACTGAAGCTCGGCGGGGGATGGGTTTATCCAGGGCGATTGCCAGGCTTCCAGAATCCCAGCTCCTGCTCCCAGCATGGATACCACAGCTCTTCCTGTAGCATCTGGGGTGTAAGGGAGCAGAATACCTCAGGAAACCTCACAGGGTCATGGTTACGGGCCCAGGCCCTGGGCTCAGACTGCCCGGGCTCAGCTTCTGCTCGGCCGCTTACCAATCACAGGACACCAAATCGTCATTTAATTCCCATTTAGAAGCCATTTGGCTTCGGGGAGTTCATTTATCAAATGAAGATAAAAATAGAAGCTGTTTCATCCTATAGAGGCCCAGTATCTGACATGTGGTCAAGCAGTCAGCAAATTCTAGATATTATTGTTATTAATTTTGACATCTTTCATTGAGACCTCTTGGTGAATCAGAGAAAGTTTATTGTCAGGGGAAGGAAATGAGGGCATTCCTTTGCTATCCGTGGCCAGGTCTGTAAATCAGAAGCATTGCTTTGGGTTGCCACTAACATCCAATCACGCCTAGAGATAGTATATAAATTTTAAAAATCTAGGGGTGTCTGGGTGGCTCAGTTGGTTAAGCATCTGACTCTTGATTCAGCTCAGGTCATGATCTCAGGGTCTTGAGGTCAAGCCCCTCTTCGGGCTCTGTGCTGAGCGTAGAGCCTGCTTAAGATTCTCTCTCTCCCTCTGCCCCTCCCCCCCTCAAAAAATGTAAATTTAGAAAGTCTATTTGTGATAACTGCTTCTAGCCATTGACACTTTTTTTTTTTAATGATTTTTTATTATATTATGTTAGTCACCATACAGTACATCCCCGGTTTCCGATGTAAGGCTCGATGATTCATTAGTTGTGTATAACACCCAGTGCACCATGCAATACGTGCCCTCCTTACTACCCATCACCGGTCTATCCCATTCCCCCACCCCCCTCCCCTCTGAAGTCCTCAGTTTGTTTCTCATAGTCCATAGTCTCTCATGTTTCATTCCCCCTTCTGATTACCCCCCCTTTCTTTATCCCTTTCTTCCCCTACCGATCATCCTAGTTCTTATGTTCCATAGATGAGAGAAATCATATGATAGTTGTCTTTCTCTGCTTGACTTATTTCACTTAGCATTATCTCCTCCAGTGCTGTCCATGTTGTAGCAAATGTTGAGAATTCGTTCTTTCTGATAGCTGAGTAATATTCCATTGTATATATGGACCACAACTTCTTAATCCAGTCATCTGTTGAAGGGCTAGCCATTGACACTTTGAATCCTCTAGAAGAGGCTATTTGATTTCCTTAATTAAAATATGCTAAGTACATCCTATAAAAACCCCAAATCCTGGGGCGCCTGGCGGGCTCAGTCAGTAGAGCCTGTGTCTCTTGAGCCCAGGGTCACGAGTTTGACCCCCACATGTGGCACAGTTTACTTAAAACAAACAAAAAAAAATTTTAACCCCCTCAAATCGCTTCACACCCACTAGCATGGCTATAACTTAAAAAACAAACAAACAGGTGTTGGCAAGGGTATGGAAATAGGACAACCCCCCCCCCCCAGTGCATTGCTGGTGGGAACATAAAATGGTGCAGCCACTGTGGAAAACAGTACGGCGGCCCCTCAAAAAGTTAAACATGGAATTGCCATACGACCCAGCAACTCCACTTCTAGGTATATGACCAAAAGAGTTGAAAACAAGTCTTCAAACACTTTTACGCAAATGCTCAGAGCAGCACTGTTCACAAAAGCTCAAAGGTGGAAACAACTCCAATGCCCACTACTGCACAAAAGAATTCACAAAATGTGGCATATACATACCATGGAATATTATGCAGCCATGGTAAGGAGTGACGTACAGATACACGTTACGATGGATGAACCCTCACATCACGCTCGGTGAAATAAGCCAGACACAAAAGGACAAATATTGCATCATCCCATTTGCATAAAATATTCATAGTGGGGAAATCCATAGAGAGAGAAAGTAGGTTGGTGGTTGACAGAAGAGAGGAGGGGCGGTTACAGGGAGCAGCGGCTTACTGGTACGGGGTTTCCTTGGGGGGGTGATGAACATGTTTTGTCGGGGCCCAGGGGGAAAAATGAGACACTGAGAGGGTAGGCATTGCACACAGGCTCCTCTGCACCCCCACTCCCCTGCCCTTTGTGCCCTGGAGGCTGGCAAATGCAGTTGTCTTTTTTCTTTTTTTTTTTAAGATTTATTTATTTATTTGACAGAGAGAGAGAGACAGCCAGCCAGAGAGGGAACACAAGCAGGGGGAGTGGGAGAGGCAGAAGCAGGCTCACAGCAGAGCAGGGAGCCCGATGCGGGGCTCGATCCCAGGGCCCTGGGATCACGCCCTGAGCCGAAGGCAGACGCCCAACAACTGAGCCACCCAGGCGCCCCTGCACTTGTCGTTATGGGGTTTCCAGGGACAGACTTCCCCGGGGGAGAACGCTTGAGCGGCAATGCTGAGACTGTAATCCAGGGACCCAAATAGGACATCAAATACGTAAAACGGCAACAGCCCCTGACCCCCTTCTATCCCCTGCCAGCTGCTCCCCCCACCAGAGCTCTGGCTTTAGCGGGGGACACAATGCCATGGTCATGCTGCAGGTGGCTCAGGGCCCAAAGACAAACAGCCCGGATCTCAGTCCCATCCACGGGGCCTCCCAAACTGAACCCCATCCTTACCATTCTGAGCTCTGTGATTCTGACGCCAGGCAAAGGCACTCCAGCCGCCCGTGCCTTTGCCTGGGAAGCCCCCAGAAGCGCTCGGCTTAGAGGAAAGTGTCTTACAGAGGCAGGCAAGTGCCACAGGCCTAGGGAGGTGGCCGTGGCGGCTGGGGGTCCCCATCGGAGCGAGAGCACAGAAGCCCAGGGGCTGCTGCTTTCTCCCGGGCACATTAGTCACCAGATCTACTCCCAGGTCTTGCTTGGCTTCCCAGTAACGACTTCCTCCCAGAGGTATCTTTCATGTACTGCTGCTTCTCTCGCCAGAACCTAAACTCTGCTAAAGGCTTAGCCAGCTTCCGACCCAAGCACGACCTCAACATCGTCCCTGCGCCCCTCGCGCTGCTGGGCACAGCTGTCCGTTGCCACTGTACATCAGTCGAAAGTCTGTCTGCTGGTTGCCAAGTCCGCGTTTGCGGTGACACGGCCATGGGTCCCGATGGGGACAGTGCGAGGGCGAGTATGGCAAGTCACAAAGGGGCATCTCAGCGAGGAGGTGAGCAAAGCAAAAAGCAGCCTACAAATGCATGTCTTTTTTCTCCTGCGCTGACGCTCCTGGCTGCCCGGCTTCCAGTGACCGCGTGTCTTTGTCCGTGGGACCCAGTGGAGATTTTAATCTGCCTGGATTGCAGCACTGGGACAAGAAGGCAGCAGAAAGCATCAGGGAACTGCCGTTAATGCCAGAAAAGGGGATTTTCACTACGCAATGAGATAGTTAAAGAGCGAAGTTACCCTGGAGGAACCTTGAAAACGTAATGCTGAGTGAAATATATCAGACACAGGAGTATCACTACCGCGTGCTCCTACTTGTATGAGATGCCCGGAGCGGTCCGATCCGTAGAGACAAAGTAGAAAAGAAGTTCCCAGGGCCCACGATGAGAAAGTTCTGGAGATGGTTGGTGGGGAGTGTGACTGTCCTTCTGAGAATGCCACAGCACTGCACACTTAAAACTGGTTAAAATGGAAAACGTGAAGTTTATATATTTTGCCACAGTCAAAAAATGAGGAGGACAAAAATGAAGTCAGCCATGAGGGGGTATGCGGGAGAGCCAGGATCCTGACACCGCTTAGCAGCAGACTGGGGGGAATTTCACACCACGGGAAGCATGGCTGAGCAGGGGAGCTGCTCCATGGGCCCCAGAGCAAAAGGGACATCAGGGGGTGCCTGCCACTCTGTTCAGGACAACATAGCCAGGAGGGCAACACTGGCTCAGAGTGCTTGGTTTTCAAAAGAACTAGAAATCCTGAGGGTTTTTTTTAATTTGAAATTTTTAAAAATTTTTACTTATTTATTTTTAAGATTTTATTTATTTATTTGAGAGAGAAAGTGGGGGGGAGCAGAGGGAGACAGAGAGGATCAAGCAGACTCTGTGCTGAGTGTGGAGCCCGACATGGGGTTCGATCCCAGGACCCTGAGATCATGACTTGAGCGGAAACCAAGAGTCAGATGCTTAACTGACTGAGTCGCCCAGGCGCCCCAGAAATCCTGATTTTTAGGTGAAGTCAGGTGGGAGTGATTTCAAAAGGTTTAAAAAATGCTTTGCAATCTAACACTGCGCAGGCCATTAAATAAAATCCATTTGTCAGTTAAAAAAAAAAATGTCCGTTGAGGCTTGACCCATGGATATGAGCTTGAACTAAAGTTATGAAGTTATGATTTCACTTTCACTTCTGACAGTATTTTGTCTACTCTGTTTGAAAATAGAACTAAGTCGTCCACTGTTACGGTTGCTCTGCGGTGTGTATGGGGAGAAACAATGCTTTTTGCCCATGTTTTGGGACCTCACCTGCTGTCGCTCTGTCCCTGTGGGGACTTGTCTGTCCTGTATGTGCAGGTGTAAGGATGATTGGGACCCACTTAAACCTGGCTCAACCTGAGCTCCTGGCCCATCCCCAGCACACTCCCCTTTGCCCCACCACTGAAACCCGCGTGGATGCACGCATGCGTGAATGGAGAGGACTTCCTGCCCACGTGGTGGTCAGTCACCTGGGCTTCTAAACAGCCTCATTCAACTCCTGGCCCTCTGTCCTCCCTCTGTCTGTGCCCACAACCAGCTCTTCCCTGCAAACCCCTTTCCCTTTTCTGTGCTCCTTTGCCCCACATTCTCTCCTCCCTCCTCTGGCTCCCTAGCTCCCCTGCGCAGAACTCCTTTGTTCTCCTGAGGTTTTACCCCAAATCAAACGGCCTCATGCATCTCAGGTCTTGCAAACTGAGGCTGGGAAATAGGATTGTGTCCAGTTTTTCCTGCAGAAGCATCAAACACACGAAGGCCAGCTCATCCACAGAAGAGGAAAGACTTTAAGCTTGAAACCAACAGAATCAGCCATGATGGAAAATAGCAGTTGGTAAGGAAATGCTAGGGAAAAAAAAATTTTTTTAAGATTTTATTTATTTGTTTGTCAGAGGGAGAAAGAGCACAACCAGGGGGAGCAGCAGGCAGAGGGAGAAGCAGTCTCCCCACTGAGCAAGGAGCCCGATGCAGGACTCGATCCCAGGACCGTGGGATCATGACCAGAGCCGAAGGTAGACTCTTAACTGATTGAGCCACCCAGGCGCCCGTGGGGTAAAACTCTTAAATTTAAAAAAATAATAATAATAAGTAAATAAATAAAATAAATTAAAAAATATATATGTAGTACTGTGAGCACGCATACACAGAAAAACACACAAAAGGAATACAAACATTTATAGCGGGTTTTCTTTGTTGTTGTTAGTGATGTTTGCAATGGGAACTTTAAAGAATTACTCCCTCAGCAACTTTGCAAAATACAATACACCATTATTAACTAGAGTCACCACCCTGTACATGATATCCCTGTGACCTACTGATTTCATAACTGGGAGTTAGTTATAAGCTTTATAAACTATAAACGTTACCTTATAACTGAAAGTTTGTGATAAAATTTTATAGCTGGAAGTCTGTCACCCATTTCACAGGCCTCCCCACCCCCGTCTCTGGCAGCCAGCGGCCTGTGCTCTGCACCTGTCAGCTTGGTTTTCGTCTTCGTTTCTTAGATTCCACATATAACTGAGATCATACGGTATTTGTCTTTCTCTGTCTGACCTATTTCACTACGCGTAATGCCCTCGAGGTCCATCCATGTCATCACAAATGGCAAGATTTCATTCTTTTTCTTTTTAATGGCGGAATAATATCTCATTTATATTTATTTATTTATGTATTTATGTATATATATCTATACATATATACACCACGAGTTCTTTACCCATTCCTTTGTGGATGGACACTTACATTGTTTCCATGTCTTGGCTGTTGTGAATGATGCCGCGGTGAGCGTGGGGGTGCAGATGTCTTTTTGAGTATCACAATTACACTCAGTCCTTAGTTGCACTGGGTGCGTTTCAAGGGCTCAGTAGCCACGTGTGGCTAGTGGCTACTGTCCTGGCCAGTGCAGATATAGGACACGTCCGTCATGCAGAGGTTCCATTGGACGTGCCGGCCTGAGCCCTGCACAGCGTCCAGCCCATGTCAGGACCCCAGAAGGCTGGCGGTGATTATGCCCATGATCCTTCGTGAACTCTCACAGCGAGGCCTACTGAAGGGGGGAGGGGAAATGAGAAGCGAGCCTCTTGCAGAGAACTTAGAAAAAAGAAAAGGAGAAACAAGATTGGAGTTTTTGCTGGTGAGAACAAAGATCATCACCTCGGCTCCCCTTCGGAACCAATGCCGCTCAGATCGCCGCCTCGCACGGGCAGAAAGAGACCTGGGGGACAAACTTTGCGAGCCTCTCCCTTCCCAGGAGACTCAGGCCACTTGCCTCAAGGAGGCTACACGGGAAGCTGGTGTGGGCGGGAACTATGGGGTGAGCTTCCCCCCTCAGGAGGGGCGAGGGGATGGCTTTCTTCCGATTGGATATCAAATTTGTGAATCATGGAAAATGTTCCTCTGGTGAACCTCAGCTGTTTCAAGCAATTGTGTGTGCCTGTCCGTGTGTGTGTGTGTGTGTGTGTGTGTGTGTGTGTGTATGTGTGTGTGGTCAGTTCTTTAGGGAGCTACTGAGAGAGAGAGAGAACCAGAATTATTTTGCCCTCAGCCACATCATCTTTGCTAAAATTTGACATCCCCTGAAAGTTAAGCCCGGGGCAGGGGGTATGGAAGAGCTGCATTCAGCATCTGGCCCTTTAACATTTCCCAAATTAGGGAAATGGGTCACCTCCTGTGGAGCTCCATCCAGCTGCCTGCTTTGGGGTCAGAAACAAAAACAAACTGGGACCTCCAGCAGAAGTCTCGTCCCCTGTAGATCTTGGATACCAGTCCTTTATCTGTAGTATCATTTGCAAATATCTTCTCCCATTCCGTGGGCTGCCTCTTAGTTTTTTTGACTGTTTCCTCGGCAGAAGCGAAGCTTTTTAATGTGATGAAGTCCCACAAGTTCATTTTATCTTTTGTTTCTCTTGCCTTTGGAGATGTGTCATGAAAAAGGTTGCTTTGGCCAATGTTGTAGAGGTTGCTGCCTATGCTCTCCTCTAGGATTTTGATGGATTCCTGTCTCACATCGAGGTCTTTCATCCATTTGGAGTTTATCTTTGTGTATGGTGTGAGAGAGTGGTCAAGTTTCATTCTTTTGCATGTAGCTGTCTAATTTTCCCAGCACCATTTATTGAAGAGACTGTCTTTTTTCCACCGGACGTTTTTTCCTGCTGGTTATCCATCACGACCTCTCACCTGATCCTCTCAGACCTTTGTAAGAGCCTTTTAATAAAACTGATTTCCCCATTTTACTTGATACACACTCATTATAGGAGATTGGAGAACAAAGGAAAATCAAAAGTAGGAAACTAAATTGTCCACTTGGTTGTGGGTGCATTTTGGAGCCTTTTCAACAGTTCCTTGGAGATTCGGGGTCTTTTCTGGTTCCGTACAAATTTAAGAACTATTTGTTCCAGTTCTTTGAAAAATGTCCTCGGTATTTTGATCGGGATAGCATTGAAAGTGTAGATTGCTCTGGGTAGCATGGACATTTTAACTATGTTAATTCTTCCGATCATGAGCATGGAATATTTTTCCCATCTTTTTATGTCTTCCTCATGTCTTTCAAGAGTGATTTTACTAGTTTTCTAGAATATAGGTCTTTACGTCTCTGGTTAAGTTAATTCTAAGGTAACATATAGGTTTTTGGTGCTTGTGTAAATGGGTGGATTCCCTAATTTCTCTTTCGTCTCATTATTCGTGTATAGAAATGCAATCGCTATTTCTGAGCATTGATTTTGTAATCGCCACATTACTGAATTGCTCTATAACTTCTAATAATTTGGGGAGTGGATTCTTTTGGGTTTTCCATAGCAAAACTCAACACGCAGAAACAAATAAATCAAAACATGGGCAGAAGATATGAAACAGACACTTCTTGGGCAATGAAGACATACAAATGGCTAAATAGACACATGAAAATGTTCAAAATCATTGGCCATCAGGGAAATTCAAATCAAAACACACTGAGACACCACCTTCGCCCAGTTAGAATGGCAAAATAGACAAGGCAAGAAACAATTGTTGGAGAGGATGTGGAGAAAGGGGATCCCTCCTACATTGTTGGTGGGAGTGCAAGTTGGTACAGCCACTCTGGAAAACAGTGTGGAGGTCCCTTAAAAAGTTAAAAATTGAGCTACCCTATGACCCAGCCATTGCACTACTGGGTGTTTACCCCAAAGATACAGACGTAGTGAAGTGAAGGGCCATATGCACCCCAATGTTCATAGCAGCATTGTCCACAATAGC
>NW_024424452.1:5312681-5333168 GCF_017311325.1 Ursus maritimus | reverse complement strand
TCCATATATACAATGGAATATTACTCAGCTATCAGAAAGAACGAGTTCTCAACATTTGCTGCAACATGGACGGCACTGGAAGAGATAATGCTAAGTGAAATAAGTCAAGCAGAGAAAGACAACTATCATATGATTTCTCTCATCTATGGAACATAAGAACTAGGATGATCGGTAGGGGAAGAAAGGGATAAAGAAAGGGGGGGTAATCAGGAGGGGGAATGAAGCATGAGAGACTTTGGACTCTGAGAAACAAACTGAGGGCTTCAGAGGGGAGGGGGTTGGGGGAATGCGATAGACTGGTGATGGGTAGTAAGGAGGGCATGTATTGCATGGTGCACTGGGTGTTATACGCAACTAATGAATCATCGAACTTTACATTGGAAACCGGGGATGTACTGTATGGTGACTAACATAATATAATAAAAAATCATTAAAAAAAAAAAAAGAAGTCTCGTCCCCTGGATTCACATGGCGGGGGGAGCAGAGTTTCTGGCTTCTCCTTGCATACAGCTATCAGCCCGCCATGTGAAATTTCATTTCAGCACCTTAAGAGGCGCTCTGCCAAGCACATCTATTTCGATCCCACAGCCGTGATCACACTCACTGAGTGGGTGTGAAGAGCTGATCATCAGGACTTTCCAACTTAACCCACAGGACCACTCTCTCCTCCCAGCCCTAGCCGCTGGCTCCCATCGCTGGGGCGGCAAGGACAAGCCCTCCTTCCCTCCATTCAGAAGGACCATTCGCGCCCTCCATGGGCGTCTTGGGGTTGACCTTTCTCGGGTCGGTTGGACCATTCCTATGTAATTAGCAGTTGATGTTTCTTGGGGCGTTTGGGAGTGCCTTCCTTGTACGCACCCAGAAATGCCATGCTCATGACAGAGAGGGGACTGTGATGCTCCTTGTTTGTAAGAGCCTGGTGCAGATGCTCTGACTGGGTTATCAGGTGTCTCTTGGAAGAAGGAGTGAAGCTGGACAGCTCAGGGGAACGGGATGTGAACGGGGCTTCTCACATCTCTAGGTCACCAGTTTGGCTTGAGTCCTGGGGAAGATCACCAAAGGGCACCCCCTTCCCCCTCCCTGTAGGAGAAGCCGGGAGTCCCGGTTCATCCCTGACCAGGGAGCACCAAAGAGCACCCGGGGAGCTTAAAACCCAGGTCATCCCTCCGGTCAATGTCACGAGGCATTGACCATCATGGGATTCACTGACCACTGTCTCCCACAGGCCTCCATCAGAGGCTGCAAAATGCCTCCCACAGAGGCCAAGACCAGCCTGCAGAGTGTTTTTCTTGGCGCATACCGAGTTTGGGAAAAATTATAATTAACTGCCAATATTGAGAATTTGGGAGATTTCACATGGGGAAAAAAAATTCTGCATTTTCAGGTGCTCTTGAAAAATCCAACTATCTGGGCACCCTGAGCCCACGTGACGGGCCGCCAAGAGACCCAGGGCTGAGCTTGAAGAGCCGCGGCCCCTCTCACAGTGAGCCACCGGCCTGTCACCCAGGCCACCTGTGCTCAGGCCCCGTGAGCACTTAAATGCCCCACGCTTGCTCAGAAGCTGCAATTATTCCAGGTTGTTCTAACAAGGGAGGACTCCTTGGGGCCCCAGGCCCGAAACTCACTTCAGCTGTCCCAAATGTTTATGATGTACTTTCCTGGCACATGACCTCACCTGACCCTCCTAAAGCAGGACGTGGTAATTACCTGCAGGAGGAGATCATTGGGCCTGATAAATATATAGGCTCAGGTGATGGCCTGAAATGTATGCAGAAGGCGGCGGGGGGGGGGGGGGCCACAGGTGATCTGGGCTGGATAATTGGAGAATTTCCTGTGTCAGGAAGACACAAGGAACTGTAGGGTAGAGGGGACTGGGTGAAGGGAGAGAGCTGGAGGGCAGCGGGCGGAGGGCCCCGTGGCCCAGCCACCGACTCCGCACCGCGGGCAGTGGCGACCCCTGGTGGACGTGCCGAAGCGTGCGCCCCTTTTCTCTGAATTTTACAAGCAACATAATTGACAGCTGGGTAGGCCGCAGGCTCCGATCAATACACAAAATTGTCATTTTTACTATTACTACTATCGTTATCCCTTTTCAGAGTTTAGGAGATCCTTATCCGGAGAAGTGAAGTCACTTTTTTTTTTTTAAGTAGGCTCCATGCCCAACATGGGTCTTGAACTCACAACCCTGAGATCAAGACCTGAGCTGCAATCAGGAGTTAGATGCTTCACTGACTGAGCCACCCGGGCGCCCCTAAAGTGACTTCGTATCACCTCGCAGCCCGCGGCCAGGATTAGAACTGAGACAGCTTGGCCCCCGGAGCACCACTGACCCCCCCAAAAACAAAAAGACATCTAGCCGCTCCACTTCTGGGTGGACACCCAAAAGAATGAAAATCAAAACTCAAACAGATACAACGTGGATGAACCTTGAGGCCAGGATGCCGAATGAAATAAGCCAGTTACGGAAGGAAATTCTGTACGATCGCACTTATATGAGGTCCCCAGAGCTGTTGAATTTGTAGAGACCGAGAGCAGAAAGTGGTTGCAGGGCTGGGGGAGGGGAAAGGGGGTGAGTGTTTCACGGGGACGAAGTCTCAGTGCGGGAGGATGAAAATATTCCAGAGGAGGATGGTGGGGATGACGGCACAACAGAGTGAATGTGCTTAATGCCCCCGAACTCTATGCTTAAGAATGGTACAGAGGCTCAATTTCATATGACGTATATTTGCCACAGTTTCTAAAAAGATTTAAAAAAAATTAGGGTCACCTCTCTGCCAGGCCTCTGTCCTTACCCTGGCCCCACAGGACAGGAAGGTGGTTCTCCCCGAGGAGAGAATCGGCCTGAGCCTGCCCAAGGCCGCCCTCCCTGTACCCACTTATCTCTCTGAAACCCCCCTACTGATCCCCTGGGCCTCAGCCTCACCTCCTCGGTCAGTGCACGCACGCTGACCAGGACCTGGACCGCGTCACGCTCCCTCTCTTGGCTCTGGCCTCTGGACCTTCTGGGTCACGCCACCTCCCTCTTTTCTGAGTGACCTGTTTTTCAGCCAAAATTATTTGTCTTCTCTCTCACTTTGCTGAGCAAGTATCAGATGTCCAGCCTCTCCTTTCTCTCTCCTCTCAACCTTCCTTGCCCCACGACACACATAAAAGGAAAGACTTCTGCTGCTGGGCCTTGTATTAAAATGTAGGTTTTATCATCATTCAGTCGTGGTGAAGCCAGTGTATTGGGAGACGATTGGCATTGAAAAGATAGTTTGGGGCTGCCTGGGTGGTTCAGTCGGTGAAGCGTCTGCCTTCGACTCAGGTCATGATCTCAGGGTCCTGGGATCGAGCCCTGCCTGGGCTCCCTGCTCAGTGGGGAGCCTGCTTCTCCCTCTCCCTCCGTCACTCTTCCCCGCTTGTGCTTTCTCTCTCTCAAATAAGTAAATCTTTAAAAAAAAAAATCTTTAAAATCTTTTTTAAAAAATCAGGAAAAAATAAAATAAAAACATTATTAATAGAGGTTCAAGTCGAAGTTCATGCTTTAGGCAAGCTTGGCTGGCTGCCGGCGTCAAGCAGGGAAGCTCAGGCTTCGTCAGCCTGTGACCAGCGTCACAGCAATGAAATGACTTCTCCATATTTACCGCCTTCCCTTCATCCCCCTCTCCCGAGAACGGTCAGGCCCTTCCAGCCGGGAGAGGGCTCAGTGTGGCCCTGGGGGGTGGGGTCCCCTCTAAGCGGTAGAGCATGACTGAAGGGTTCCCCAGGGCAGCAGAGCGCCCGGCCCTGCTCTCAAATACATTCAGCGATGAGACTCTTCCCAGCTTCTCTTTAAATCCAGCCGCCGACCTGATAGCTTGATCCAAGAATTCCCTGCAAAGTCTATAAAAATACCTCCTCGCTCTTGCCTGCCTCGACGACAGTCTTTCGTATTTTTGCCTCCATGTGCTGCTTCTCCACCTGATTTGCGATAACACTGGCAACTTTTAACACGTCCGACAGCCAAAGCTCCCTTCACCCAGACAGAACTTTCCCCGTGAGACTCGCGCTCGCCCCCACGCCAGCCGACTGAGAACCGCGTGCAAAGGGCAGCCACACCAGCTTTACAAAATAATAACGATTTATTGAGATACCAATTTCTGTCTTGGTCCTGCTGTTGGAGCCAAAAAAGGGAGCGGGGTCCCGTTTTCTTTCCATCCCTCACCCCTGCCAGGAGGCAGGCAGCCTCCGAGTTCTGAGCCCCCTTTGTCGCCAGAGGGTAAAGATAAATATGCTAGGATCAGAGGCTGCAGATCAAGCTCCAGGTCTATCATGTGCTAACTTTGAGTCAATCCCTCTGGCCTCAGTTTCCCCATCTGCAGAATAATGGTGTAAAGGTGTTAATGATGGTGATTCTCTCTCCCTCTCCCTTTGCTCCTCCCCCTCGCGCTCTCTCTCCAAAATAAATAAATAAATCTTAAAAAAAAAAAAAAAGACAACAGGACAACGGTAGAGACTATGAAGAGATATTGAGTGAAAAGACCTGGCAGATGGGACCACGCTGTCCCCTCTCTCTGTTTTGTTGACATTCCCCCCTATTCTTTGCTTGAGTCTGAAAGGCTTGAGTTTGGGCCACACTGAAGCCACACAGTTTTGACTCCAATCCCGGCTCTATGACTTCCTGCTAATTGAAAGGCCTTGGTTTCCTCATTTGAAAAATAGGGACCATGCCAGCAGCAGCTCTGATGCAGGGTCCAGATGTCAATGCAGGTGAAGTGCTCAGAACAGCGCGGGGCCGTGTAGGAAGTTAGCTGTTGCTACTGTAGTTTGAGACGCTGACGGCTACTCTGGGCCTTGGTGTGACCATCTGTAAAGTGGGACTATTCCGTGGCCTGGCGAGGGACAGAGAGGCAGTCCAGGGTCTTAGTGCCAGCTCGGACTCCAAGCAGCTATCACGGATTCGCTCAACTGCTGACATGTTTATGGAAAACGAAGGAATAAACCGGACCTAAGAACGAGGATCAAAGAGAACTGGGTGTAACGTCATCTCTATCCCCCCAGAGCTCAGCTCCAGGGAGCATTTCGCACAGATGGGCTCGCTCTGCCGTTCAGGATCGCCCGGCCCCGTGCGTGAACAAGATTGCAGCAAACCTCTCATTTAAATCAAGCATCTGGGGACGCCTGGGTGGCTCGGTCGTTAAGCGTCTGCCTTCGGCTCAGGGCGTGATCCCGGCGTTATGGGATCGAGCCCCGCATCAGGCTCCTCCACTGGGAGCCTGCTTCTCCCTCTCCCACTCCCCCTGCTTGTGTTCCCTCTCTCGCTGGCTGTCTCTCTCTGTCAAATAAATAAATAAAATCTTTAAGTAAATCAATCAATCAAGCAAACATCTGTCTTTTCGAGTGAATGCTAGAAGGAAGACATTCTCCTATTCCTGTTTTTCCAGCCTTGTCCTTGTCACCTTTCCTGGCATTCAAGAGTCACCTGTGTTCTAATAAAATCTCCTCTTTCACGGAGAACCAGCCAACTGTGGGAGACTTTTAGCAAATCGCCCCACTGCTCTGGTCCTCTGCCGAGAGGACTGATCTCCACGTTCTCTCAGGGGCACCTTTCCAGCCCCTACTGTGTTGAGCAGATTAACCACTGTTCCCAGCTCTTTGGCTGCTCTGCTCTCCACAGAGTGACCCTTACCGCCCACCTAAGGGGCAAAGGGGAGGGTGGGGGAAAATATTCCCTCGGTTGAAGTTATAGTGGTCAGAATACTACTGCTTAATCAAAGGGGAACGGAGTGGCCCTTGGGCAGCACTGTGGACCCTCACCCCATGGAAATAACATCTTATTGTACTAACTCTTCTTTTTTTTTAAGATTATTTGAGACAGAGAAAGCAAGAGAGAGAGAGCACATGAACAAGGGGAGAAGCAGAGGCAGAGGGAGAAGCAGACTGTCTGCTGAGCAGGGATCCTGATGCGGGGCTCGATCCCAGGACCCCGAGATCATGACCCAAGGCGAAGGCAGCCGCTCAACCAACTGCGTCACCCAGGCACCCCCTTATTGTACTAACAATTAAAGGCTCTTCCCTAATTGTTGTCTTTCAATGACCCACAGCAATACATCCTGTCCCTTGCTCATCATTTTGCCCCTGGAATGCACACATTTCCTTCCAGAGGCTAATGGAGAGGCAGTGCAGTGAGGAAAGGCACAGCAAAATCTGGGCGCCCTACTTACTAGCATATGGCCCAAGGCAGGGCACTGAACCTTGCTCCTGGCCTTCGTGTCCTGATCTGTAAAATGGGATGATACTAACAGCAACCCGAGCGTTGTTGGAAACACTGACGATTTCATACACACAAATGATTTCGAGCGGCCCCTGTCACACATGTATTCGTTCACTGGGCTGCCATAACAAAGTCCCTCATCCCCAGGGGCTGAAACAGCAGAAACGTATTGTCTCGCAGTTCTGGAAGCCGGAAATCCAAGGTGGGGCAAGTTTGTTCTCTCTGAGGATAAGGGCACATCTGCTCCAGGCTCCCCCCAACCCCGTCCCCACCACCACCCCCACTCCCTCCCCGGTTTCTAGGGTTTTCCCATGATCATTGCATCACCCCGATTTTGGCCTTTATCTGCATGTGGCCTTCTCCCTGTGGCGTTCCTGCGTCTAAACTTCCCCTTTCTAGAAGGACACCAGTCATTTTGGAGTAGGGCCCACCCTCACGACCTTATTTTAACTTGCTGACCCCTGTAAAGGCCTATTTCCAAGTAAGGTTATATTCTAAGCAACTGAGGGTTAGGACTTCAACATACTTTTTTTTTTTTTTTTTTTTTGAGGAAGCACGTACTTCAACCCACACCACGTGGTAGGAGCTACATGGTCGCTCTGATAAGGAGGAGGATAAATATAAATAAATAATGCAGACTATTGACATCTCCCCCGGCCTTCGCCAGTGTCGTTCCTCCCAGTTCACGAGAGCGTAAGTTATGTTTTCTCCATAAATAGTTATTTCTTGGGGCGCCTGGGTGGCTCGGTCGGTTGAGCATCCGACTCTTGCTTTCAGCTCAGTCCGTGATCTCAGGGTCGTGAGATCGAGCCCCGGCTAGACTCCAACGTCAGAGTCTGCTTGAGATCCTCGATCCCTCTCCCTCTGCCCCTCTCCCTGCTCGTGAGCTCTGTCTCTTGATCTCTCTGAATAAATAAAAAAATAAAAACTTTTGAAAAAATGGTTGTTGGTTGTTTTTTAATGGAAACCCTTACTGTTAGATTTTAAGCCACTCGAGGACAGGAACCACGTCTTCTAGTTTTTGGGGTTCTCTCCCCAGAACTCATACTTAGGACCTTCCATGAAATAGATTCTTGACAGCCTCGGTGCGAACCAGGTCCTTGAGGAACCCTTCATGGCACCGTCTCTCTTCCAGCCATTTCTGCTCCCGAGCGTCACGGAAGCTTCTTTGGGGGGAGACTGGTTGAAGCTTCAGTTTCGAGAAATATGTGTTTGTGTACTGCTCGCTCGGTTAACTGCCACCACCCACCTCAAGGGATTATTAATATTTAAAACCGGATGTAGCATTTTATAAATCTTTTACAATGCTCAGATGGCCGATACGTCCCCGTCACTGATCGCCGTCTGCTCTGAGAACCGTGCAAAGTAGGCACAGCCCTCACCCCCAGCCAAACGCGTGCTTCCCAGCGATCTTCCCTCAGATCCGAAGTGCCTGGTTCCTGTGCTCACATGTGCTGAGTCTCAGTCGTTCACACTTACGTATTCTTGTCCTTTTCTGAATGATTCTGAGACATTTGAACATTTGTTCGGTGGATATTACAATGAATAAGGAAAGAAAATACTTTACTCTTCCCGTGGAATTAATTTTTAAAGGGGGAGAAGGAAAAAAAATGCAGAATGTCGTAAAGTCTGGAAAGACGGATATTTTTTCACAGATCGATGTTCTCGATGACATTATGTGGACTTGCCTATGTTGTCAGATGTCATGGACAAAAAAAGGCATCATCTGAAGGAAAGAGTATGTGGGTTGCTTTTTTTGTTGTTGTTAAATCATGTGAATTCAGTACTTGGAATCCTACATCTTATCTTTGTGAACTTCTTTTTAGCATGGACTTGGCTTCCAAAACTATGACATTTAGCCCCAGATTGGGGTTTCAGTCCAGCTCTGAAACTGAATGCATCGGAAACTGAATGCAGTGGGAGAAGTAAATAAAAAGTAGAGAACACAGGGTGAGGGGCAAGAGGCTGCTGAGCCAACGGAAACTTCTAGAAGCAGAGCAGCCCCGTGTGAAGAGCAAGGCTTCTGCCCCCACAGACTGGCCTAGGCTTGGAGCACCCAGGGCTTTCTCTATGGGCACCCCCGAATCTGTGTCCTTGGGAGAAGCTGGCGGGGGTGAGATGGAGACGAGCAGAACGATGACCCCCAAATCCCTTCTGCAAGATTCACAGACAGCGGCAGCCGGGACCAGTCATCGCTTGTGGTTGGCAAATGTGCCTCAAATTCTGAAACAGCACGTGTGTCCGGAGTGGCCAGGTGGTCACCAGGCCCCAGCCTAAGGACCCCGCAGCGGTGACGGTGCTCCCAGGCCCACACCCTGCAGGGACATTCTGCCTTCACCCCTGCTCTGTACTGCACGCCCCAGCACCCTCGAAGATGGGATGCCGGCCCTCAGGACCCCAGGAGCTTGGCCCACGACAGAGTCACAGGAACAGTCCCCAAGGACCACCCTTACTTCTGACACCTATTACAAGTTTGAGAGACTCCCCCAAACCACCCTCACGTTTGGTAATTCTCTAGAAGGACTCACAAGACTCACCCAGAGCAAAGGAGACAGACTAAAGTCCCCCAAGGGAGCCTTCCATGTCCGAGCTTCCACGTCCCCCAGAGGCAGGCTCCTCTGAGCCCCCCTCACCACCAGGCCTCAGCCTTGGCCTGTGAGAACTGCAAACTTCCCGCACAATCGATTCTGTCCACCTCCCACATGAAGAGACTTGAGCAAACACCAGCCTGATTTCTAACAGCTCCCAGTCACGTCCCTGGGGTGCATGAGCCCCCTCCGACTTCGTGCCTGGAAAAGCTCCAGACGGATGAGGGATTTGCTCCTTGGGATACACCCTGGACCGACCCCCGCCTTGCCCCACTGTCATAAAGCAGCCCCCACCCACCTAGGTGGTCTTGTACTCCCCTGACTCTGCTTGAGGCCCCGAGCACTCAGTCCTTTCTCCACCTCCTCAGCCTCCCTTTAAAAGGCCCAGTGGCCTCTACGCAGATCGGAGCTGCCCTCACTTTATACGGAAGCCCCTCCTACAGTAGCCTGAACATTGCCTGTCTTGCCACCTGTGACAAACGTCCGGCTCTGTCTCCCTTTGGCGTAAACATCAATCACGGGGTTAGACTGTCCGGTGGCCAAAAGCCCAGCACACAGACACTCCCATGGGGAGAGCCTAGAGATGACCCCCTAAGAGCCTAGGGCAAAGGCCCAGCCTCTCCCAGGTAGGGTTAGCTCTTGAGGGTGGCGCTCGATGGCCCTGGGAGGCCGCAGGGAAAGGAGCCTGTAGCTCGGGGTCAGTAGGAGCCACCGAGGGGGCAGCAGGGAGTGACCAAGAGGGGCAGCGGTGCTCCCGCGGCAACCAGGAGAGACTGAGGTCACACCCTGGGGACCAGGAGAGTGTGGGATGCCACAAGTACAACCAGACACCACCGGTTCGGCTGATGTCTGGCACCTCTGGGGTAAAAACACCTTATTATGATTTCTTTGCGGTAAGAACACTTAACATGACATCTACATGGCAGTGTGCAACCCGGTACTGTTAACTACACACCAGGGTTGTACGGCAGCCTTCCAGAACTTAGGGAAACACTCCTTTTTAAATTTTTTTTAAAAAGATTTTATTTATTTATTTATTTATTTGAGAGAGAGAGAGAGAGACAGAGAGCTGCAGGGAGGAGCAGACGGAGAGGAAGAAGCGGACTCCACGCTGAGAGCAGAGCCTGATGTGGGGCTCGGTCTCCCGACCCTGGGATCATGACCTGAGCTGAAATCAAGAGTCGGATGCTGGACCGACTGAGCTACCCAGGCACCCCAGGGAAACACTTCTCCCTTCAAAGAGAAGAAAACAGGTTTGGAGAGGGCACTTTGTTGGCTTATGGCAGGAAAGTAAAAGAAAAGAATAAAACTCTGTCTTACAAGCCCTACGATGTGGAGTGAATCCACATTCGTGTTGGGTCCTGGAAAGAACAAGCACTTTCGGAATCTGGCCAACCTGAGCTGGGTAGTCCCAAGCCCTGTAACCCCATGACCTCACTGCTCTACATCTCTCTGTTCTAATGAAATTTCAACACCCTTAAAAAAAGAAAAGAAAAGAAAAGAAAAGTGCAACGACGTTACAGAGATAAACGGGCAGGTGTGGAGATCCCCACGGGGCACGAAGTTGCGTGGCGTGCCTAGCTTTGCACGCTGTTTATGCATATCTTGTGCTGCTCTGAGCCGCGAGGTCTTATCGCCACCCCCGACCGCCGGAGCTGAGGAAACCCAGGCTCAGAGAGGCGGCGGGGCTCACCCGAGATCACACAGCTTGTCGACACAGCTGAGTGGGATGGACCCCAGGTCTCCCCGGGGGTGGCCTGGCGATTCCTGCATGGAGCAACCATGCGCTCCAAAGCGTATCACAGAGGATGAGGCTGGAACGGCAGACCCCGCCTGGGGAGTCATCGTTCCCGCACAAACACGGGTTTGCAATGATCACCACGTCTCCTTCTGCATTTGCTGGTTGGCTTTTAGGTTGGAAAGAAACCCTTTCTCTTTCTCTCTCTCTTTTTAAATTAATTTATTTCTTTTAAGTAATCTCTGTGCCCAATGTGGGGCTTGAACTCACGACCCTAAGAGCCACATGCTCTGCTAAGCCAGCCAGACGCCCCAAGAAACTCGTATCTTCCACTAGAAACATGTCCAACTGCTTTGCCAAAAGAGATTCAGACACTTACATTATTAACTCTCCAAACTGCTTCCCTAGTGACGAGCACGCCGTGCTGGGAGAACATGAGCTCTTAAGGCAGTAACAGTGAGCCCCTCGGCTTGCGGTCTTATTTTCATGTTGGTGTTTACTCTCGCTTATGTGTTTGTTTATCGTCCCTCTTCACGGCAGTGGGGATCTTGTGTCTTGATCAACACTGTATCCCCAGCATCTTGAATAATAGAGTTATGATCAAGTGATGATATCCCACTCACCAGAACAGACACACAAAGGACTCTTTATGGGACACATGGGCTTACGCTCCAGCCAAGACCCAGCTTTCGAAAAGAATTTGATAAAATTTGACCTCGATTAAACGTGTCCAAGTTGGTACGCCTGGGTGGCTCAGCCAGTTAAGTGTCTGCCTTCGGCTCAGATCGTGGTCCCAGGGTTCTGGGATCGAGTCCCTCGTCAGGTTCCCTGCTCAGTGCTGAGCCTGCTTCTCTCTCTGTCTGCCGCTCCCCCTGCTTGTGCTCTCTCTCTCTCTGACAAATAAGTAAATAAAACCTTTAAAAAAATAAATAAACTCGTCCAAATCCCCGAACATAACCAAATCTTTCCTCATTTGCTCTTTGCTTGGACAATATTTTATTTGGTTGCTGATAACAATATTTGTCTTAACAAGGATATAGTGAAATCCTTATTAACAAATTTTGGTTTTGTGGATGGAATTTCCTGATTTAAAACACAACGCTCTTCCCTGTTTGACGTGGAAACTTCCTGTTCAGTTTTTGCCCCCTGCTGTAGTGTATGTTTTTCACTTTGGAACTTTGTCCCCTCTGACTTGCCTTCCTCTGGTGACATCTACAGGCAGCTGCAAACATCTCTGCCCATCAGCAGAGAAGGGGTCTGGAGAACTCAGAGCTCCTCTGGAAATAAATACTCTGGTGTATGCACAACACACACATAATTTTAAAAAATATTTATTTATTCATTAAAGAGAGAGAGAGCAGGACGAGGGGCAGAGGGACAGAGAGAATCCTCAAGCTGACTCCCCACTGAGTATGGAGCCCTTCGTGGGGCTCGATCCCAGGACGCTGAGATCATGACCTGAGCCAAAATCAAGAGTCAGGCACCCAACCAACTGAGCCACGCAGGCCCCCTCGACACACAAATTTTTTAAATATCATTTTTACTTATTATCAAAAGCCTTAATACTTTACATACTTTAACCAAAAATTCCCCTTCTAAGAACTATGAATTTTTTAAAAATTGTGAAGACTTCCTCCACTTCTGGCCAAGATAGAGAAACAGACGGGATTAACCCGCCTGCCTTAAACACCTACAAAGCTGGACCAAGCGTATGAAATAGCAGTTTTAAGACACGAGCCAACAGGCAGCTCAGGACAGCAATCCCTAAGAGAGGGCACGCAAGGGAGGCGAAGTGTCTCCAGGCTGCTGTGCAAGGAGGGGGTCCCAGGCAGAGCTGGCAGTGTCGCTGGGTTGAGAGTCTGGGGGGGGCCAAAGCAGCTAGAGTTTGCAGGGCAGAAGGTGTTGAGAAAGGCAGCTCTGGAGATTTGCGGGAGCCCTCTAGAGTCTTCAGCACGGGCACATGAGGAAATTACCCAGGACCAGAGGGACAAAGCATTAGCAGGCAGAAGCCCGGACGTTGCTGGGAATAGTTTTATGTTCCCAGCAGAGTAAAAAACCTCATAATACATGGGCATCCAGTCAAGTGCTCAGAACGGTATTGTCTCAGTGGTGGGGTGAAATTGACCCTAAAGATGGCTCCAGTTCCACCTAACAAATCTTTTTTTTTTTTAAGATTTATTTATTTGAGAGAGAGAGAGAGAGCGTGCGTGTGCACAAGTGGGGGTGGGGCAAAGGGAGAGGGAGAGAGAGAATCTCAAGCAGACTCCGCACTGAGCATGGAGCCTGGCATGGGGTTCGATCTCACGACCCCAAGATCACGTCCTGAGCCGAAACCTGGATGCTCAACCGACTACACCACCCAGGCACCCCTCCCCCACACCTAACAAATCTTAAAAGCAAGCCTCAAAAGGATCAAACTATTTCCAAGCAGCTTAACTATGTCCCGGAACAAAGCGTGTGCGTGCTCTCTCTCTCTCTCTCTTTATATATATATGTCTTTTTTTTTTTAAAGATTTTATTTATCTATTCGACAGAGGTAGAGACAGCCAGTGAGAGAGGGAACACAAGCAGGGGGAGTGGGAGAGGAAGAAGCAGGCTCACAGCGGAGGAGCCTGATGTGGGGTTCGATCCCATAACGCCGGGATCACACCCCGAGCCGAAGGCAGACGCTCAACCGCTGTGCCACCCAGGCGCCCCAATATATGTCTTAATAGAAGACTCTCTAGCACCCAAAAAGGTAACCTCACAATATCTGACATCCAGTCAAAATGACCATACGTGCGTAGAAACAAGGACTGCATCCCATCATGAGAAGAAAAATCAATCCAGTGAAATGACACAGACAGAATGAAGAGCTGAAGACATTAAAAGAGTTACTCCAACTATATTTGCTATGGTCAAAAAGATAGAGAAAAATATGAGCAGGTTAAGAGGAAGCACAAAAGACATAAAAAAGACCCAAACAACTTCTAGAGATGAAAAGTACACCAGATTGGATTTTATGTAAAAATGAAATAAAGAGTACTAGGTGTCAAAATGACATTAAAGGCATAAAACATCTTTAAAGCCTTCTCGGGCAGATTTTTTTTTAAGATTTTATTTATTTATTAGAGAGAGCAGGAGCAGGGGAGGGGCAGAAAGACAGACTCCCCGCTGAGCAGGGAGCCTAACTCAGGGCTCCCTGCTCGTCAGGGATCGCGACCTGAGCCGAAGGCTGACGCTTAACCGACTGAGGCACCCAGGTGCTGGGGCAGGATTTAAATGACCACCAATTCTTGGGGCCCCTGGGTGGCACAGCGGTTGAGCGTCTGCCTTCGGCTCAGGGTGTGATCCCGGCGTTGTGGGATCGAGCCCCACGTCAGGCTCCTCCGCTATGAGCCTGCTTCTTCCTCTCCCACTCCCCCTGCTTGTGTTCCCTCTCTCGCTGGCTGTCTCTATCTCTGTCAAATAAATAAATAAAATCTTAAAAATAAATAAATAAATAAAATATTTAAAAAAAAAAGTTTTAAATGACCACCAATTCTTTACACCTGCTGTAGAAAGAGTGACGTCTGGATCGGCTCATGATCTGTCCTAGAGGATTCAGTGGAAATGACGCCGCATGAGGTCCACATCCGGGCCTCAAGAGGTCCTACAGTTTCTTTCCCATTGTCTTGGCTCTGGAAACTACCATCTGTAAAGAATACCGGTTTACTTTTGCACAAATATATATAATATTCAGGAATAGCCTTCAAATTGCCCTGTAGTTTGGGGAATGCTATAAAATCTTTATCTACACAGAGAGCAAAAAATAGACAACTATACTATCATTTAAAAATTGGCACATCTAGGTGTGTGTATTAATTTTGTTTTCCAAAAATGAATAACAGAACTAAAGATTTCAGGATTGTCATTGCCTATTTATTTACATTTATAGATAGACTCACTTTCTCTAAATGCACAGGGTATGTGTTGCCCAAGGGCCAGACTGTTCTCACGGGCTCCGAGGGTACTGCTGAGTATGGTTGGTTTCTTGAATTTAATTTTCTTCTGTTCGCATCACCGTCTTTCATTTGGGGAGCAATTATGAATCGTTAGTAAAGTCTCAACTCCCTTAAGAGGCAAAACAGGCAAGAAAATTCACTGTGTCCCGGTTTTCTAGACAGCATGCTGCAAGATCGCACCCAGGTGCTTAATAATTCAGCCTTTTGGGCAAAGTTCTCGTTAGAATAGGTCAAAAACATGAATAATTCAGGCGTTTGCCATTCATACTGCTCAGCTGTGCGGACGCTGGCCAAAATACACCTTAACCACTCACACAGAGGCTCCAGGTGACAAGATCAGGTGACTGGGTCATGATGACACCAAATTTGGTTAATGGGAATCCCAGGTCAGATCCAGTTGGTATCAAACTACAGACGGAGCCTGTCACATTCTGCAGGTCCTCGAAGTCCGCAGTGTCTCCGGCAAGTGACAATTCCTGTCAGGAATCCATGCTCTACCTCTCTCTCTCTCCCTCTCTTCCCCACCTCTCTCTCTCTCCAACACACACCCAGATCAGTCTTTGACTCCTCAAACCTCAAACGTCTTCATTCTCCCTCAGATGGCCTTGCTTCCTCCCTAATGGAGAAAAGAGAAACCATCAGAAGAGAGCGTTTTGCCCTCCACCAGACCCCAGCATCTGCAACCCCCACACCTGTCTTTGCGCCTCACCTGTAAGAAGAACTAGCCACACCCTCTCTATGTCACCCCCTCCCGGTGCACCTGGGACCCCATCCCCTCCTACCCACGCAAGGACATCTCTCCACTTCCTGCCCCCTCCCTCTCCTCCATCACTGATTTTTTCACACAAACACGCTGTTATTGATGCTATCTTTATTTTTTTTTTAAGGTTTTATTTATTTATTTGACAGAGAGAGAGACAGCCAGCGAGAAAGGGAACACAAGCAGGGGGAGTGGGAGAGGAAGAAGCAGGCTCCCAGCATAGGAGCCTGATGCGGGGCTCGATTCCAGGACCCCGGGATCACACCCTGAGCTGAAGGCAGACGCTTAACGACTGAGCCACCCAGGCGCCCCCTGATCCTATCTTTAAATCCAATTCTCAATATGGATGGCAAGTCAGCTGTCTTGTTCAGGTTGCTGTCACAGAATACCACAGACCGGGGGCTTAAACAACAGAAACTTCTCTCTCATAGTTCTGGAGGCTGGAAGTCCAAGATCAAGGCACTGGCACATCTGGCATCTGGTGAGAACCCTCTTCCTGCGTCACAGCCAGTCCCTTGTCACTGCATCCCCGTAAGGCAGAAGGGGACAGGGGGAGCTCTCTGGGGTCTCTTGTATAATAGCACTAATCCCATTCATGGGGGTTCCACCCTCATGACCTAGGGAATCACCCCTCCACGGTCCTGCTTCCAAATACCATCACATTTGGGGATCAGTTTCAACATTTGAATTTGTGGGGAGATACAAACATTCAGTCCACAGCACAAGCACATGAAAAGACGCTAACCATTGCTAGTTACTAGGAAAAGGCAGATTAAAACCGCAACAAAGATGCACTACACACCAATCGGAACGCCCCAAATTGAGAAGACCGGCCATGGCAAGTGGCGGTGAGGGCGTGGAGGGACTAGAACTCTCACTCCCTGCTGAGCCCTTTCTCTGCGTGAATCAGAATGTGTTGCCCAAACGATAATAGGCTTTCTTGGGCTCCTAGGTTCCTTTTCCATATGTTTTCTCTCCTGAATGTAATACTCTTTCAAAAACAGGCTGGTGACGGCTACTCCATGACCCAGCTATTCCATGCAGCCTCCTCCATTGAGGGACCAACCTTCCCGAAGCATAGCCTGCCTCCCATCCCGTTAAACACCAGCAACAACCAGGACAGTCCGTAGCACGCTCCCGGGCAGCGGTGGGGACCGGCCCCGGGGCTCCCACGTCTGCGGACTTCTCGCCCAGAAGCAGTGGGGACCGGCCCCGAGGCTCCCACGTCTGCGGACTTCTCACCCAGAAGTTCCTGAGCGTTTTTCACTAAAAACCTCTCCTTGGAGTTTTTGCCATCTGACCAACTCTGTGGTTTATTTGATCAATTGATTGATTTTTGACCAAGGGCAAATATATATATGTATATATTAGGAGAGCCCCAAACTGCTCAGGCGCCTGTGAAATGTTAGAGGAGAAGAGAAACAAAATGCTTTCGAAGGCTGATTTTTTCATGAACAAGAAACGTGAGCATCCCCGTCTCCACTTGCCGCTGGGCTGGAGGTAACATTTAATGAAGGCGAAGTGAGTTAATCAAGGAGAAATCGCAACTAAACCCAACCTAGTGAGAGAGGGGCCGTGTCTCTTGCTCTGGGGCACACGCTCTTCCTTCTCTATTCTTCTCTGTGACGCGGGTGCTCCGGGGAGCTTCCTTGAATTGACCACACATCCCCCCTGAGAATCAGGTCCCCAGGAAAACGATCCAATAAGACACACTTCGGGGAGACGGCGTTGTCATCCAGAGGTGCTAGGGACCTCAGAGGTCAGAAACAGGTTCCAAGCTAGGAGATTGTTCTAAAGCCTCGTGAGCCTCTTCCTGTCCTTATCTAGCCATAGGCGATCAGAAGTCGTGGGAGCCCATCCTCACTCTGATTTTTCCAGCCGTCTGACCTTGGGGTGTTCACCTATGCTCTCAGACGTCAGCTTACTTGTTTACTTGATAAATTTTTAAGAAGTGCCTATTAGGTGCCTGGCATTAGGAATTAAAGTTATTAGTTAATGGATTGGCTAATTAAATAGCTATTCATGTAGTGTAGAAATAAGAAATACAAATCTAAAATGTGTATATGCATCACAGAGGCCCTAAGGTCTCACCAGGTAGATCATAGAAAATACGTATTGGTCTCTGTCCCCAGTTTCAGGGACAGACCTAAAACCCTTGTCAATTCCTAAGTGACAAGAAAGCTAGGAGCATCCTCTGTTCTAATATTTGTCTTTGACCCTGGCTCCTGATGCCAGGCTCCTAAATCCCTTGGAATTTTCTGGATGATGAGAATGTCTTTTGTTCTAATGAGGTGACTGTGGCTGGGCTCCTGGGTGAGGCTCCATCAGCAGAAAGACCAAGCCATTGTTAGAGGCTTGGAATTTTCAGCGCCCCACCCCTCCTCGCCATTCTCCAGAGAAGGGAGAGGGGCTGGAAATGGGTTAATGATCGGTCATGGCCACATGAGGAAACCTCCATAAGATTCCAGTAGGGTGGGGTTCAGAGAGGTTCTGGATCAGCGAACTCATGGAGATTTGGGGAGAGGGGCGCACCTGGAGAGGATATGGAAGCTGTGTGCCCCTCCCCCAGACCCTGTCCTGTGTCTCCCTTCCACCTGGCTGTTCCTGGGCTATATCCTTTCATAGTCAACTGACGATCTGGGAAGTAAGAAGTTTCTCTGAGTTCTGTGAGCCACTCTAGCAAATTAGTCAAACCCGAGGAGGGGGTCACAGGAACCTCTGATTTGCAGCCAGTGGGTCAGAAGCATAGGGGACAACTCAGACTTGTGACTGGCGGGGCAGGGGGCCGCCTTGGGGACCGAGCCCTTAACCTGTGGGATCTGACGCTACAGCCAGGTAGACAGTGTCAGAATTGCGTTAAATTGCGGGGCGCGCAGCTGGTGCTGCCCAGAATTGTTTGGGGCGGGAAACTCCTCACCCTGGTGTCGGAAGCATTGTGTGTCATAGTGGGACAGCGAGGGCGACACAGGGGAACTGACGTTTGTCCTATTGGGGGGGGGCAGAGAGAAAGAACTGTCCTCTCTCCAGCAACATTAGCGTGAGAAGTGGTACGGCTAATGCTTTCCTCTGCCAGTGGGAAGGCTGGGGTTTGGGGTGGGGGTACAGGGTAGGGTGCGGCCTGAAGCCCACTAGGAATCCAGAGATACCCAGAAGGCCAGCTGGGCCATTCCTGGAGCCAGGAGTGACTGATCCAAGTTCCAAAGAGCTGGCTGATTTGGACCCTTAGCATTCAGACTCTCTGGTCCTTAGAGAAAGCTGGAGGAAGAACAGAGAGGAACTAAAAAGAGAAAACCAGGAACCATTAATGTTCCCACAAGTGGGGTGCTGGGCCCTCTCAGATTCTCTCCTGAACGCTCCCTTCCTGCAAGGTCACAGGCAGCTGGTGTCTACCCAGACCCTTGCAGCTCTGGCCCCTCCCGCGGCTCACCATGGTCGCCCCCGCCCCCGCCCCCGCCACCTGCATTACCCCGCAACACACTTATCCCTGACTGCCGAACCTCAGGACAGCCTCAGTCCTCGTCTACACCCCTCGGAAGCAGTGGACCCTGCCGATCCTTCTCTAAATACTATTTATTACCTTTGCCCCTGACGTTCGCTGGCCCAGGGTGAGAGCACTGGTGACATGCTTGTGAAGGGCAAGCGAGGCTAAGGAGCTGTGAAAAAGTATGTGGGCACTATCCTCCCAGCTTGACAGGTGCGTTCTCATAGCACCAAAATCATACCTACAGCTTCTTTGTGTCTTAATATTTTTGGCAGGCCGATGTTCGCAGAATTCCTTATGCACTCTAATGATAGCCTCTCCATTGGCAGAGACCAGGATGGGCCCTTATTAATGCTGAGCACATAAGACTTAACACTGGGGGCGCCTGGGTGGCTCAGTCGGTTAAGCGTCTGCCTTCGGCTCAGGTCATGATCCCTGGGTCCTGGGATCGAGCCCCGCATTGGACTCTCTGCTCAGCGGGAAGCCTGCTTCTCCCTCTTACACTCCCCTTGCTTGTGTTCCCTCTCTTGCTGTCTCGCTCTGTCAAATAAATAAAATTTAAATAAATAGTGTAATTTAAGACTTAACACTGGTTCATAAGTGCATAGGCTATTGGGTGGCTTTTTTTTTTTCTTTTTAGAGAGAGAGAGAGCAGGCATGCGAGGAACGTGGGGGCAGAGGGAGAGGGAGAGAGAGAATCTTCAGCCGGCTCCACACCCAGTGCGGAGCCCAAGGTCAGGCTCAATCTCAGGACCCTGAGATCATGACCTGAGCCCAAATCAAAAGTGGGACAGTTAACCGACTGAGCCACTCAGGCGCCCCTGGATGGCTTTTCTGCATGAGCGAAATAGGCAGAATGTCAAAGATGACTAACGTTTATTATTTTACATGTCTGGTGTTGTGTTGCTGGGTCAGCAACGTTTGAATGAGTAATAAACACAGATTTAATCCATAAATTGTTATATGTCAAATCCATACAATTTTTCTTCCTGTAATTTTAGCAAAAACAAATTTATGTAATATAATAAAATCTTCACATAATTAACTGTTCTACTGTCAAGAATGATCTCAAAGACTAAAAAGAGAATAGGGTTGTATTCAGGGTATACGACATTTGAATGTATTTTCATCAAAAATGTGTATGAAAGGTAAAAAAATTAAAAACTCAGATTATCCTTATGCTTTCACAAGATTGCTTCTTCTTCCAAAAACTCAAAATCGGCTACCAAAATTAAAAGGTAAAATACGAGTTATACTTAAGGAATACCAGAAATTTTGATCGAAATTATTTAAATAAAACTAAAATGTGTAGTGTTTTAAAATGCCTATGGAATTTTATTAAACTGTATTATATTTTTCTCAAACCCAGATCATTCACAATCCTAGTATTCGATATTCAGCTAGCTGCCAGTGTAGAAAACCGAGCCCGTGCTTCTCCCACGTTACCTGTATGCACATGCCTACCTGTAAACAAAATTAGAAAACATGAGTCATTTGATCTTGCAGATTTTCTTGAGTCACATGTGCAACTGCTGTAAATAACAGGCTCATTTGCGAATACCTCCCGAACGGCACATTAAAACACCAGGAGAAGGGGAAACACAGACATTCAGCATGACGGGAAACAATACTTCGTTACAGGAGAATCGGTCGTATTCAGTGTGCCTGAGACAAAGGATTTGATGACTTAGGATTTGACGTC